>NC_056627.2:292153809-292358809 GCF_002870075.4 Lactuca sativa
TTTATCTTATCGATTCGCCGCTTAAATATTAATATATAATATTTTGTTTCTTCGCTTTACATTAATAATTACTCACCACTCACCATCGTTGTAATTATTAAAGTAATACCTCTTAGTTAGGGTCTATTTATTCACTGCAAAACCCCCAAAGCAAGACCTCGTTCTCTACTAACGTGACTGGCACAACCCAATGCACTAAGTCAGGCGCAACTCTCACCCGTAATCATTGCTCCTGGTGTGTTGTGTTTGTTACTCCGACATTGCACATACATATACATGCGTTGTCGTTAAGGAGTGGTACAAGCGGTGCCAATTCTAACAAGTTACACCTCCCAATTCTCACATGATGTTTGCGCCGGCCCTACCGCTTGACCAACATCACTCCAGTTCATCTATCTTTAGGTGAACCATGTGTCAGATTAGTTGCCTAGAATAACCATCCGACTGGCTTTCATCATAGAGCCAACATTAACTGACTTTCCTCGTAGAGTCAGCCCTAACCGGCTATCCTCTTTGAGCCGACACTACTTGGCTATCCTTGTAGATCCAACACCTATTGGCTTTCCTCATAGAGCCAACCTTAGTTGGCTACCTCGAGGAGCCAACCCTAATTATTTTTACTCGTGGAGCCAACACTACCCTTCGCCCCGCTAGTATATTCCCCTTTTAATTTAATATTAATTAATTAATTAAGGAGTTACACTTTATACCCTTTTCAAGTAATCGTGTAAGTTTTATGAATTTATTTTTATTAACACATTACCTCTTTAAGGCTTCAATCCATGCAAACATGTAATTTTATATAGTTATTACATTTTACATCACATGCTACCTTTATTCACAACACTTCTATAGAAATAGTACAACACTTGCATGCTTGTCCTAAAACATTTTAAACAAATATTTTCAAACAAGAATTAACATGCTCACATCACATAGTGTTCATACACATTACTCAACCTAGTATGATCCTAGCTCACATCTCACATAAAAAAAGGAGTCTAGCACGCAACATCTTAGATATAGTTACACATAAGGTATTTCAACATTAATGGCACAATACTCAATCGTCAAAAGGGAACATACATCCTATATAACTAGGTTCATCTCATTCCATCTAGGATATGGGATACTCCTAACAATGTATTTTTAAAACAATAAAGTTGACTCACCTTTTCCAAATATGTGACCAACTCACACTTCAAGTCTTGTAAAGGTTGAAGTATCACCCTTGCCCCTATTAAAATACAAAAGAAAGGTTATTGGAGTTCTATAATGCCAAATATGGAAAATCCATAACCCAAACACATAAATCAACTATCAAGCAAAGTTCCCAATTTTGAACCCAAAACAGCCACATGTTTAGAGTTGTTTTAGCACCCTTGGGACCTATAAAAAATTTATTTTTATTTCATATTCCAGAAGTTTAGATTTGTAGCTTTTCAGAAAGTACTTTTAAATGTCCAAGCGATTTTTTTATATTTTTATATTATTTTTACAAAACTGCCTATCAATACAGCCAAATTCTGATCAGCTGGTGAAAAATGAAATTTTCACCTAATTTGGAGGCAAAAACTATTGGGTTTTGGCCATAAGAACATCCTATGTGCTCATACAAACCCTAATGCTTGGATCTAGGTTTCTCTATTGTACATGCAAGTTATCCAATACTATAAACCCTAATTCTAGCACAAAATTAATCATATTAACATAAGAATGGGTTTAAGACATTACCTTGATTGTTATGTAGCAATAACAATCCAATTCCTCCTTGTATTGACTTTAGAAAGCTTAGAGTCACAAATGTCACTCCTCTAATGGTTCACAAACACCAAGAGCAAGAGGATGAAGAGGAGAGAGGATGGAGGCTGACCTAAAACGTGTGAAACCCTAGAAGGATGCTTAGCCACGTTTTTGGGTCATAAGGGATCTATATATAGTGAGGCTATTAGGGTTATCTAATAAGGAAACCCTAAATTGGATGCTTAAGCCCTAAGCAACCCATAGATTCCTTTCCTTAAGGCCTTGGACGATTTCCTCATGGGCTTTCCCATAGAATTCGTCCACTCCTTAATATAAGGCAATCCATAGCCCAAATTGCAATTATCTTATAATTACAATTCCAGTCCCTTAAGTTTAATTAATCTCTTTTAGTCACAAAACTAATTACCAATTAATTCTTGACTAATATTAATTTAAACAATATGATTTCTCCTTTAATATATTATTCTCATAATATATTAATAAATCATATTTAATCCTTTCTCTCCATAATTCATCCTATCAAGTTGCTTTGGTGAAGGCAACCCAAAAGGACCATGCACCATCGGGTCAAGTACATACCAAAATAGTTATGGAATTCATTGAAAAACTATGCTAATACATATTTCTTAGCAATCTAATTCTAACTCTAAGTAGTAGCTCAAGAATATAATCTTCAAGTAATGCGATCGAAATCCATTTCTTCACAGTTAGATTCTGCTCACTTCTTCCTTTAAGCTTCCTCTCCTTTCTTCGATCCTACAAAACATCACTTTGTAATCTTATCACATTATGTATTAAGAATCTAGAATAGGAGCTTAAAAGAGTTAGTCAATGGATTTTACCTAAAGTAGAGCCATACGTTTTGACTCTCCCATCTCTTAGATCTCTTAGGTAAATAGGGCAACTTCGTCTCCAATGCCACTTCTCTTGGAAATAAAAGCAAATTCAAGTTAGTTGATTGATTGAGTCCTTAGTAAATCACCCAAATGAGATACTAAGGCTAGGACCCAACACAATATTCTACAACTCGGGAGAAGGATGCCGTAACCCAAATTGCAGAACATTTGAAGGTAAGTGAATGACGATTCACTAATTTCCACCACGAAAAACGAAAAAGAAATTTAAGTTTTAAATCTATGAAAACTCCTAGATCCTTTGAGATTCATTGAACTTTCAATGGCATGTTTTAATCTCGATATGCCCCTCTTGTTTGTGACTGGGATGCCGAGGATCACAAATCGGGTGTGAATAACCATGCAAACTTACATGGTGCCCTCACATGTTACAGTCACCTATTCGATGTGCCGGTAAACCACACACGCTCCTCCGAACTATGACAAACATTGAGTCACCCTTTGCTACCTTTGCTTAGAACCATTTAGTGTGCCGGTAAACCACACACGCTCCACTAACGTCTTCGCAAGGGCACAAAGTGTAATTTCATGGAATTGCATCAATTCACTTTTGCCTAAGTAACTAAGATTGGGAATTTGTAAAACATTTAGTTACTTTTGTACTTCATTACTTATAATGGAAGGTTTTGTCCTATCCTACCCGTTCGGCTAACGACCCTCCACTAGTCAAGAGTGCAGTGGGTAAGAGTGGATACCCATTCAATCATCATTTTATAGGCAATTTCCTTAAACACCCCTTATATACTAGCTTCGTGAATGAGGCCTACTAACGATAAGACTGACTTTTACTCATATATATATATATATATATATATATATATATATATATATATATATATATATATATATATATATATATATATAATGTTAGACTTTTAATGTTATATACAGTATAGGGTGTATTTTACACTTTTAAAATACTAGGTGGTCAAATTTAACGATTATACTTTTAATTCAATTAAATATAAACCAAAAACTATATGATTTATTAAATCTCTTTTAATTATACTCCTTAATTAATTAATAAAACCATAAGGGTGTGATTTAAACTTTTCAAAACAATACTAGGGTTTTAGAATTTAACATTCCTAATTAAACTTTTAATCAACTTTTAAATTCCAAAACTTGAGGGCAAGTTTTGAAACATTTCAAAATATTAAAGATTAGAATTTAAATATACATCAAAATTAAACTATTAATCAAAATTTAAATTCCAAAACTTGAGGGCAAGTTTTGAACATTTCAAAACATTAGGGTTTCAACTATTTAAATTTCAAAACAACAAAACTTTTGAGTTTAAATTTAAACTATAAAACCTAAGTGGGGAAAATATGAAACTTTTCATAACAACAAGGATCAAATAACAAATAATCTTAATTAACATTTAATCACATAATTATCCATATTTGATTTATTTAATGATTTCTTGCAAAACAATTTACCAATTTAATCAAAATAATTAATCAATTATCACATAAGGAAACAAATATTTTATTAATTGATAAATATCTTCAATTAGATCAAGAATGTACTCAAATATATCAAAAAATCGGATTTATATTGATCTAATATGATAAAGGCAAGTATCTCAAAGATAAACAGCAAGAAATCCCGAAAATAACTCCATCTGACGCTCGAACTCGCCGAGTACCCCCATGGACTCGCCGAGTAGGGGGCAACTCGCCAAGTCCACAGTGGGACTCGCCGAGTCCATCATGCAGAACCACAAAAATCGAATTTTTTCAACATACAAGGCATCAATACAATAGAAACCAATCAAGGCTCTGATACCACTTATGGGTTTTGGCCATAAGAACATCCTATGTGCTCATATAAACCCTAATGCTTGGATCTAGGTTTCTCTATTGTACATGCAAGTTATCCAAGACTATAAACCCTAATTCTAGCACAAAATTAATCATATTAACATAAGAATGGGTTTAAGACATTACCTTGATTGTTATGTAGCAATAACAATCCAATTCCTCCTTGTATTGACTTTAGAAAGCTTAGAGTCACAAATGTCACTCCTCTAATGGTTCACAAACACCAAGAGCAAGAGGATGAAGAGGAGAGAGGATGGAGGCTGACCTAAAACGTGTGAAACCCTAGAAGGATGCTTAGCCACGTTTTTGGGTCATAAGGGATCTATATATAGTGAGGCTATTAGGGTTATCTAATAAGGAAACCCTAAATTGGATGCTTAAGCCCTAAGCAACCCATAGATTCCTTTCCTTAAGGCCTTGGACGATTTCCTCATGGGCTTTCCCATAGAATTCGTCCACTCCTTAATATAAGGCAATCCATAGCCCAAATTGCAATTATCTTATAATTACAATTCCAGTCCCTTAAGTTTAATTAATCTCTTTTAGTCACAAAACTAATTACCAATTAATTCTTGACTAATATTAATTTAAACAATATGATTTCTCCTTTAATATATTATTCTCATAATATATTAATAAATCATATTTAATCCTTTCTCTCCATAATTCGTCTTATCAAGTTGTTTTGGTGAAGGCAACCCAAAAGGACCATGCACCATCGGGTCAAGTACATACCAAAATAGTTATGGACTTAGACACTAATCCAACAAAAACAGGACCTGGAAAAATTCAAGGACAAACTAGACTCAAAGTGAACTTTGAGAATTTACGGATCATTAATCCGACTTCTGGTGATTTTTCTATAATTTTTCGAATATAAGGGCAGATTCGACAATTTCTTGCAATCTCCACCTTTGAGTTTTAAAGACTTTTTGACCACTTAATCCATTAAGCCATCAACCAAACCAACCAAAAAGCTTAAAAAAAGTCCAAATCAGTAGCAATATATCATGGAAGTAAAAAAGATAGTTTCATCCTCCAACCATGGTCCATCTTGGATTTGAATTTCCCTACCAAATCACCGTTAAAAATAGGGGACGAACATATTGTTTGGATTCTCTGAAAGTCGTGATTCACTATCAAATTGAACTATTTCGATGGTACAGATTGAACACTCAGTTGGATGAAATTCAGAGATAAAATCAGAGAATGTCTATGAAAATGTTCTCTGAGATGTACCAGAAAAATGACCAAAAAACGGATTTATGATCTCTGTCTGAAAACTATCATATGACAATTTCAAACTGTCATAAAACAATAAAAACTAATATAAAAAAGGGTATTTGGATAACGGTCAAACCAATGGTCAATTATCTGAAAAAACTATTTTCTGATGTATTTTTAATATAGTAACATATCCTACTAGCCAGGGGCTCTGCCCCTTGGACCCCGCTCCCAGGGGCGTTGCCCCCAGACCCCCGTTCGTTTAGGGGTTTTGCCCCTAAATAACAGTGTACTTTGAATCTTGAAAAACTTGAACAAGTATGCACTCCTAAACTATCCTAACTTGTTCAATATTCATCAAGATCACTTTTGGTCAACAAATTTAATCGTATTACACTTAAATAATATTGATGATATTAAATCACCAACAATCACCATATATGAATACACTTGAAAACTATTTTGAGGACCTTTTGGAGGGTCCAACACATAGTCATTCACCAAAAATTCTCACTTGAATAAAAGATAACAATAGCATTAGTTTTGACGATCAACAAATGAGTAACTTCAAGGACATGTAAGAATCATTCTTGAGTGTATTCATCATCAAAACACACCCAGTGAGAATGAAATTAGCCAATAGAACATGGAAGAACTTCAAGGAAGAAGAAAGAATAATCGATAACAACAAATAAGGAGGAATTCAACACCAAAACTCATCCAATGGTAAGCAATTGGAATATAAAGTTGACATGAAGAAGGGTAGAAGATTTTTACCAATAATTGATCTAATTTTCACAGCCTTTTACACCTTCCCCTCCTTCTCGGTTCGTTGCAGCCCCACCTCCAAGCCAATCGGTTTTTTTTCTCCCCCTGCTTGCGTCGCTCGTATACTCAAGGCAATCGGTTTCTTTTTTTTTTGTTCCCAATCTATGCACACACCAAATGAGGGGGTGTTTGGGATTGCTTATCAGAAGAGCTTATTGGCTTATTGGATTTTTGAAAAACTAATAAGTCAAAAAAAAAAATTGACAAACTCATAAGCACTTTTCAAAATAGTTTTTTCATAAGTTTTAAAAAACATTTTTTGATAAGCATGTCAAACTTGAATTTTTGAAACTGCTTATAGTTTTTCAGCCAAAATAATTTCAAAAATCACTTTTTAAGCCAAATATTTTTTAACTTATTGACTTATCGACTTTTTCACTATAAAAGCTTTTTTAAATACTTTTTAAAAAACTCATTTTACCACTATTATAAGCAAATAAACATTTTTATCTAAAAAAGCACTTTTAGAATTTAAAAAGCTTATCTCAAACACCTCCTGAGTAGATGTTGCCGATCGTTGTTTCTTCTTGGCCTTCAATCGACGATGCTCCAAACGCAACAATAAGTCTCGATCAATTTCCTTTTTTTCCTTGTTGTTGCGTCGCACGTCTTCATACACAGGGGAAGGGCCGATCGTTTTTTTTCTTATCGACGCAAGGCACACATAATAGCAAAAACCCAAGAATAAGATGGGCTAGCTCTTTTATGTATACATGATAGGCCAAAGTGAATAAAGAAACGGACCAGGCCTTTAATCAGTGTAATGCAAAAGGCTTAAAGCTAGGTTTCATATGGCCAGATTAATGTGATTTAATTTCCATATTACATAATCGACACTTAGATTTTCCTCCCTTGCGCATAACCAACCCTTCTCAATTTAATAGTCGTTGTTGGTGAAATATACGATTAAATAAACGCAATATAAAGCCAACTTACAACATTTACCCTCCAATATTTTTTCTTCATTTATAATCCACCATTTCATTTTCATTTGAATTATGTTTTACCTTCATATACATTATTTATATATACATATATTTTTATCCATCAAATAATTTACATATTATCATTTAAATAAATTCCGCCATTAATTATATAACTTTAATCTATTTAATTAATTACTGAACAATTAATCTCACACCTTGAATGCATGTAACACATAATCATACGTAACGGAATACTAACTTCGCTGACAATAATTTTTGGGTCATTACATCACACCTATCCATATTTTCCTCAAGAATCATCCGGAATCCTTTAAGTCACCTTCTCAAACTGGTACACCAAGTACTCGCTAAGCAACGCATCCAAACCCGCTAAAAACACTCCCTAGGCGCTTCTAGGTTCCCGACCTCACCCTGCCATCAGCTGCTGAAGAACTCTCAATAATGTCAGTTAACTACTTCATGAATACAATCACATGTAACAAATCTTAGATAATCCTTCGAGTAAAAGACTCATCCCTACAATGGTTAGACTCAGATGAGAGTTATGCAGTAGGGTCAAATCCATCTCTCTGAGATTATTTAAGCTATGCAACACGTGACTTAACATATTCACTTAATAGTTAACTCACGTCATCATGAGTCCCACAAAGCACAAAGAAAGCAACATTCGTGCGGTAACACTCCAAGTCATAGCCAAACCGAGGACATCTCAATCTCACTTCCTACCAAGAAAGATTCCAAATCTAGTATAACATCCAATTCCTCTTAGGCTACAAGGTATCACATATCAGGCCAATCCATCCAGTCATTTGAAATCCATATTAGCATGCAATTCTAAAAGCTCAAACAATCATGCATATAAAGGCATCTCTCCTAGAATGAAATCATTAGCAGATCCTTAGCCATAATCTAGCATGCAATTCTCATAGCATATAATCATAACAAACATGTATGGGTATCCTGGGAATCATTTCCTTGAGCTCGGCTGATTGCACGCATCACACCCCTTTCTTCTTTAAAATCTTTTTAGAAAATTTGTTTTCTTTCAAAAGATTGTCAATTCCTCAGTTTGAGTTCAGTCACACTCAAGAGTGTGCCCGAATCCCTCAAACCAAGGCTCTAATACCAACTTGTAACGTCCCAAAAATTAAGACTAAAATTTTCGATTTTTAAATTAATAAAACAATTATCCTAAAACAATATTATAAAAACCATAGTGAATTAGAGTGTATCAATAAACATCCAAGTACATCAGAGTCATGTAATTTGTGGAACAATGTGGTGTGTGGAATGCAGTCATCCCGAGCTCTTCACTTTCGAACTAAAAGTACCTGAAACATAAACTGAAAACCGTAAGCATAAAGCTTAGTGAGTTCCCCAAAATACCACATACCATAAATATCAAACATATAATGAGGCCCCACCCGGAACAGATCTGTCAGTTATCAGGCCCCGCCTAGCATTAGGCCCCGCCCGATATACATGCAACATATAAACACATGCATAAAAATCACAAAGATAAATAGCATACAATATAATTATCAGGCCTCGTCCGATAAACATATAAACACATAACACATATAAGAGTCACGCAGACAATTAGCTCCTAAACATAACAAACCATGGGTTGACATTGGTGCCTTCGACCCACTAAACACAATCAGGAAACTCACCTCTAGAGGTTGAACCTGTCAAATAAAATCTCGTTCTACTAATCCGGAAAATCCCCTGCGCGTTGCCACTATCAAACAATATCCAATTAATAATTGGATCTCAACGCATAATCAAGAATCTAAATTACTTGCCCAAAGTCCAATGGCCCAATATGTCCCAAACCATAAAAGGTCCAAAATGTACACCCTGGGGAGTACACCTTGCGTACCAGAAACGTACGCCCCACGTACTTACCCCTGAAGCACCACACACAAGCAATCGATGCATGATACAAGCATTACACTGAGCGTACTCCTACATACGCCCAACGTACTCATCAGAGGTCCAAAAATCCATATTAAGCTTTTATTGGGTTAAGTCAAGATGTCTAAACACAAATCTGATCCCTAGATATGATTTTAAACCATAAAGCTGCCAACTTTACTCCCTTGCATGCCTTAATGGGACCCAAAACCCGTTTTTATCCTCATAAACCCATAATATGAACACCCACTTAGTCATAACTCACCTAAACCAATAAAGATGCCATTTTTATGCACCCACAACCTCAGGAGTGCTACGATCCAACATTCTAAGCTCTTTAAGTAGCTCATACTCACAAGGATGACCATAAGAACCAAAAATGAACCCAAAACATACCCTAGACTAGATCTAACACCTAGAGTCATCAAGTTAGAAACTTTATACCTTCTGGAAGTTGATGAAGATGATTAGAGCTTGGATCCACAAGCTCCAAGCCAAGCAATGCTTCCAACAAGAACTCCTTCTTCTCCAAGGCACACCAAAATCACACCAAAAACCTCAGAAATGCTTAAAAGATAGCTAGGGTTCCAAATCTAGGCTTTAATGGGATGGAGGCTGATGATAAGAGGCATTGGAGTTGAGTTAAGATCACTAAATAGGGTCTAAGACCCTAAATTAGGGTTTGCATGAGGCTGGTGTATGCCCAACATACTCCATAAGGCATCCACGATCAACCTACCTAGTATGCCCATTGTACTCCTATGTATACCCAACGTACTAGGCATTGGAAGATATGTACAGGAATGCTTAGTATGCTTACAAGTCAAAGCAGAGAACCAAAAGCCTTATGGAACCCCAGAAAGTCTTAGTGTTCCTGTATGGAAATGGGAAGAATTGTCCATGGATTTCATTACCAAATTGCCAAAGGCTGCTAGACAACATGATAGCATTTGGGTAATCGTCGACCACCTGACTAAAAGCACTCATTTTCTTGCCATGCGTGAAACGGCACCAATGGAGAAATACGCACAAGTATACTTGGATGAAATTGTGGCAAGACATGGGGTGCCACTAAAGATCATCTCCGATCATGATACTCGCTTCACTTCTCACTTTTGGGCGAGTATGCAACGTGAATTAGGATCTCGAGTTGCTCTCAGCACAACATATCATCCCCGCACAGATGGTCAAACGGAGAGAACAATCCAAACAGTAGAAGATATGCTTCGTGCATGTGTCTTGGAGCTCGGTGGTAACTGGGATAAATACTTACCTCTTGTCGAATTCTCGTATAATAATAGTTACCACGCTTCAATCAAAATGCCACCATATGAAGCATTATATGGTCGCAAGTGTCGTACTCCATTATGTTGGCGAGACATAGGACATAAGATCCTTGGAGGCCCTGAAATGATTCTAGACACCACCGACAAAATTCAAATCGTACGAGAAAGAATGAAAGCGGCCCAAGATCGACACAAGTCCTATACAGAAAAGAGAAGACGACCCATAGAATTCCAAGTGGGTGATTTCGTGATGCTGAAGGTATCTCCATGGAAAGGCCTTATGAGCTTTGGGAAGAAAGGAAAGTTAAGTCCTAGATTTGTTGGTCCTTTCAAAATCATCCAGAGAATTGGAAAGCAAGCATACCGCTTAGAATTACCTGAAGATTTGGCAGGTATTCATGATGTGTTTCATGTGAGCTATCTGCGCAAATGCTTGAGCATCAATGATGAGACAGTTCCATAATCCGAGGTGAAATTGAATAATAAGTTAAGATATATAAAAGAGCCGGAAGAGATCGTGAATGAAAGAACAACTAATCTACGTAATAAAGAAGTGGATTTGGTGCTTGTCAAGTGGAAACACCATCGATGCCCAAATTATACTTGGGAAAATAAGAATGAGATAAGAGCAAAATATCCCCATTTATTTTAATCAATGTAATTTCGGGGACGAAATCCTCAAAAGGAGGAGGTATTTGTAACATACACGTTTTGAAATCGTGTTTTAAGTAAATAATATTATGAAATATTAAGTGAATTTGAATGTTGAGTTCTAACAGATAGTTTTTACTAGAAATGAAGTAAAACCATGTTTATAATCACTCATAAAATGTTGGAAGTCTTATGAGATTCCAATTAAAAACCAAATAGTAAAATATAGCGAAAATATAAAATTTGGAATAAGTAAAATTTTATTATTGAAAGTTGTAGATAATCTCGTTAGAAACATTTAGGCGAAAACCTCATCGAAATCCGAGTTATAACGAAGAAGTTATGACCAAACGAAGATCCGTGATAAATCCGAAAAATACATTGTCGCGTAAAAATTTAGTTTTCGATAAACTAAATTTTAGCCTTAGTGATTTAATGAAAGTTGTAGAACTCGTGAAAATAATCAACTTTCATATAAAGACCGTTTGAATCTGACTTCGTATGAGGAAGTTATGATTTTTCGAAGTTTCAGCTTAGCAGTAGACAACTAAAAACTCGAATTTTAGATCGAGTGATTTTTAGCCGACACAACCTAAACGAGAATTGAAGGTCTCGTCATTATTTGACCAACGGTAAAAAGTCCGACGAAAACGGACGTCGGATTAAGAAGTTATGAATTTTTAACGAGTTTTCCTGTCCCGGTCTGTTAAAAATATTAATATTAAAATTAAAGTCAAAATTAGCCGACAAAATCTAAACGAAAGTTGTAGAGCATAATTTTAGCTTCGTGTGCATATAAAGAACGTCAAAAACGGAGCTCGTATGCGAAAGTTATGGATTTTACAAGATTTGGCACATTTTTCGAGAAAATTCGCATGAATAATACTGCCACGTCACCCTCGTATGCGAGGCTTCCACGTGTCGGACACATGTTCGCTGTTGATTGGACCGCAGCCTTGCGTGTTACCTTCTGATTGGACCAAGTCCGAAGTCCACTAAGCGAGGGACACCTTCGCAGGAGACACCCCCGGATCACCCTCGCACCCTTGTGCCCTCCTCCCATTGGACCGAAGTTAGGTCCAATCCGAGGCTGCCGTCAGCGAGCATGCTGTTCCGAGCCGAAGACCGAGCCGATGACGCACCTGAAGCTGATGACTCCTCGCATCCGAGCCTCGCCGAAGCTGCCACCTGGTCCGAACCTCGTAGACGCCTCCTTCCCTTCGCTTCGGATCCGAAGCTCGGCCCTATATAAGGGGTGCGAACCCTCTCGGCTAATTTTAGAAAATTTCCACTTTCACCCCCCTTTTTCAATATTTTTACTATCCCGACATTCCCCGAAGCCCCGGTACTGATTCCAAAGCCCGAAACACGCCCCGAGACTCCCGAGAAGCCCGAAAAATTTATCTTTTTGGTTTCGAAGCTCTACCTTCGCAGAGCCCGGTTTTCAAGAAAACTCCTGGTTTTCAACGACGAAAGTCATATTTAGAGCCGAAGTACTGCCCAAATTAATATTTTAGCCCTCGGTTATTTCACGGTGAGTTTAATATATAGGAACAATTGTATGTTATGTGTTATATGTACTACGTGCTTTTCAGCGTTATTATTCCGGGTTATTTTCCCGGGTTATTTTTATTTGCTATTTTTAATAGCAAAGAAATACCTTTGACCATGTGATCAGTGAAAGGACTTAGATTCACGTTGGTACTGGTATGTAGCCTCTGGCCATGTAGAACATGTCTCCGTAAGAGAATGAATTCTATTCTATGGTATTGGCAGAAGGTTAGACGGGGCTTTAAGCCTGAAATCTACCAAAATGTTAATCCGAAGTTGTATATCTTCTGTGCCGTTTGGGCCAAAGCTTTATTGATGTATATCAAGCATGAAAATTGTTATGACTCATTGATTGTATATCTTTAAATCAAATCAATGATTGATATGGAATGTTTGTCACATGATTCACATATACCCTTGTTGTTCCTTGTTCCTCTTTGCTTCTGCCATATTAAAGTATATATGGCATAACGTTATATTGTATCTATTATTGAACTCACTAAGCGTCATCGCTTACCCTCTCAATGTTTAACAAATTGCAGGAGATAAGCATCCAGTATAGTTATATACTGGTAGAAGATTTTTGAATAGTTTGAAACTATTGTATTGATAGAAGCTTATGAATAGTTTGAAACTATTGTATTTTGCACTCCCATATGTATAAAACTATAGAATCCTGGGAAGTTATGTAATATATAACACTTTAAAATAGTCGGTTTGTATCCAGTAGTTTGTAATCTCTTTATCAATGTAAAATATTGTTTTTATGAATATGCAAGTAGCATGTTTTGGAGTAACTATATTGTCGAGTATGAAAGTTTGTGTCTTTCATAAATACGAAAGTTAGAGTCTTTCAATCATGGTATCAGAGCAGTAGTTTGAGTGAACTAAATTCCACGGATTGGTATTTAGACTTAAACTATTGGAAGTTCAATATATGAACTAAATCATTGTAAGTATAGGGATACAAACCATAGGAAATACATAAGTAAAAGTATTAGGTAATAATAAACCCTAATATTCTAAAATACAATGTTACTCCGTATTGCAGAGCAATGGCTGAACAGGTTAGTAGCTATCCCTGAGGTTGGTGGAGGTCCTCAACCCGAGGAAGTGAATACTCCAGTATCTCCTCGTGAGGAGCGACTCTTGGGTAAACTTACCGGTGTTATTCGACAGACTCTCGAAGAACACAAAAAGAATGGTATAAGGGAAAAGAGAAAGCCACTAGAGAATCTTCAAAAGGAGAGGTGAAGCGTCCCTCATTCAAAGATTTCAAGAGTAGTGGTGCTACAGAGTTTTCCGATGTTCTCGATCCCATTATTGTTCTTACTTGGATCCAGAACACAGAGAAAGTGTTTCGTATTTCTCATGTGGATAATGAAGACAAGGCTAACTATGCTTCCGCAATGCTCATCGGAGAAGCCTTGGTCTGGTGGGAAGCAACATATGAAGCTCTCAACGGGTTTGAGCAGGAGAATTTAGCCTGGGAAATGTTTAAAACTCGTTTCCTAGAGAAGTATTGTCCTCTAGACATGAGGAGGAGATTGGAGAAGGAATTCCTCGAGCTTAAACAAGGAGGAATGACTGTGAATGAATATGAAACTTAGTTTAATCAAAGAGCAAGGTTTGCCACAAAGTATATTCCAACTGAAGACGAGAAAATTTAGTTATTCATGGAGGGACTACGATATGAGATCCACGCTTTCGTTGCCAATCGAGAAGTTCTGTCATTCGATAAAGCCGTTGAATATGCTCGAAGACGTGAGCATGACTTAGAAATACGTGGTGCCACTGTTACTGCTCCGAAGCATCCACGTACTGAAAGAACTGTTCCTTCTTTTCTACCAGCTCAATCCGTTCGGACTGAACCTGGTAATCAAGTTCAAACTCAAAGTGTCTCTCGTGGACGCGGTAGATCACAATCTTTTTCTATGCAATCGCCTTCATGTCGTATTTGTGGAAGGAATCATTCGGGCCAATGCAAAATAGACAAGGAATCCATTGTCTTTTATGGATGCGGAGAAAAGGGTCATATAAAGCCAACTTGCCCAAGAAAGGATGTTACTTGCTATGCATGTGGTATTACTGGCCACAAGAAGCGTTTTTGCCCTACTCTTACTAGTCAGATGACGGGAAGTCAAGCTTCTGTTCAACAACCGGCGAGAAGCCAAGTCCCTATTCAACAATCAAAGGGTACTCCAACTAAAAAGGAGGAGGTGCCAAAAGCTAGGGGTCGTGCATTCCAGATTACCTCAGAGGAGGCACGCGAGGACCCGAATGTTGTGACGGGTATATTTCTTGTCAACTCTAGACCTGCTCACATCTTATTTGATTCTGGTGCCTCAGATTCTTTTGTGTCTTACGAATTTGCGCATTCCTTTCAATTGCTTCCTTTGTACTTGCACAACCATTTCACGTAGATACTGCGTGAAGTATATCATTACTTGCTGATAAAGTCTATAGAGATTGTGTTATAGAAATTGAAGGCTATACTTTTCTCGCTAACCTGATCCCTATCTCCTTGCCCAACTTTGATATTATTCTCGGCATGGATTGGTTATCAAAGAACCACGCTGAACTCTTGTGCTATGAAAAGATAGTACGCATTCCAATTGAAGGGGAGAATCCTATCTATGTCTACAGTGAACAAAGAATCTTAAAAATAATCTCTTTCCTTTAAGCTCGTAAATTCATATCGAAAGGATGTTCTATCTATCTGGCCTACATAGTTGATGTCTCAAAAGAGGAGAAGAAAACTGTAAATGATGTTCTCGTTGTTAACGAATATCCTGATATTTTCCCCAATGACTTGCCTGGCCTTCCTCCAGATAGGCAAGTAGAATTTCGAATTGACCTTGTGCCTGGTGCTGCTCCAATTGCAAAGACTCCTTATCGTCTTGCGCCAGCTGAGATGAAAGAAATGATGATCCAACTGCAAGAACTACTTGACAAGGGTTTCATTCGACCGAGTACCTCTCCCTGGGGTGCTCCGGTACTGTTTGTAAAGAAGAAAGATGGATCAATGCGGATGTGCATTGATTATCGTGAGTTGAATAAGGTGACTATCAAGAACAAGTACCCACTACCTCACATCGACGATTTGTTCGATCAACTTCAGGGTGTTAGCTATTTCTCAAAAATTGATTTAAGATCTGGCTATCATCAATTGAAAGTTCATGAGCAAGATGTACCGAAGACTGCTTTTCGTACTCGATATGGGCATTATGAATTCCTTGTTATGCCATTTGGTTTAACAAACGCTCCGGCTGTATTCATGGATATGATGAATCGGGTATGCCGCCCAATGCTCGATAAATCAGTCATCGTATTCATTGATGATATTCTAATCTATTCCAAGTCTGAAGCTGATCATGCCATTCATATTCGTGCGGTATTGGAACTTCTTCGAAAGGAGAAACTATATGCTAAATTCTCGAAATGTGAATTTTGGCTTCGCCAAGTTCAATTTCTCAGCCATGTTATTTCTAGTGATGGTGTATCCGTAGATCCTATCAAAATCGAAGCCATTCAAAATTGGGAAGTGCCCCGTAATGCTTCCGAAATTCGTAGTTTCTTAGGTCTCGCGGGATATTACCGGAGATTCATTAAAGACTTTTCTCGTATAGCCGTACCTCTCACGAGTCTTACACGGAAAGAAGTGAAGTTCGAATGGGGTGAAACCCAAGAAAGAGCTTTCTCAACTCTAAAAGATCTTTTGACTCATGCTCCAATCTTATCACTCCCAGAAGGTGATGATGACTTCTCTGTATATAGCGATGCTTCAAGATTGGGACTCAGTTGTGTGTTGATGCAGCGTGGCAAAGTGATAGCCTATGCCTCAAGACAACTGAAAGATTATGAAAAGAATTATCCCACTCATGATCTCGAACTCGCTGCAGTGGTATTTGCCCTAAAACTTTGGAGGCATTATCTTTTTGGTACAAAGTGCCAACTATTTACTGACCACAAAAGTCTCAAGTACATATTCAGTCAGCAAACTTTGAATATGAGACAACAACGAGCCATGGAGCTGATCAAAGATTATGATTGTGAAATCTTATATCATCCTGGAAAAGCTAATGTGGTTGCTGATGCACTTAGCAGAAAAGTTTATCGCAATAGTATGTGTTATGCCATTACTCATAATACAGTAAAATTCACTATTTTAGATGAATTAGAGAAATGGCAAGAAGAGGCCCTAAAGCCAGAAAATGTGAAGAAAGAAGGGATGATACATTATAATGATGCTCTACTTGATGATCTGCGAGGATTAAAAGTATTCAAGAATCGGCTGTGGATTCCAAAGATTGGTGGATTGAGATAGAAGATTTTAGATGAAGCCCATAAATCTAAACTGTCAATCCATCCTGGTACAAGTAAAATGTACTATGATGTAAGAGCTGATTATTGGTGGCCTGGATTAAAGAGAGGCATTGGAAGATATGTGTGACGACCCTATATTTTTCCAAAAGCAGTGTAACGCTCAAATGTCAAATACAACGAAAACTATTTGGAATCAACTAAATTAACCTCAAAAATAAAGTGTTCAAATATCTAAGTTGGGATGCATCAAATATTAGATATCGTGCCAAGGTTTCCAAAAACATAAAGAACGTTCAAAACCGGGTTATATTGAAGAAATTATAACCACTCGTATATTTACGACACACCGTTAAAACGCTATTTAACGTAAAAAGTGAAATTTCAATCAAATGCATTTTTGCCTTAAGTATCTAAACAAAAGATGTAGAGTTCGTTAAACTGTAAACGTACATAAAAAGATCGCCCAAATTGGACCTCGTATGAAGAAGTTACGAATTTCCAAAGTTTCGTAACAGTAGTAGAGGGCTAAAAACTCGAATTGAAGATCGAGTGTTATTTAACTAACGCAACCTAAATGAGAGTTGAAGATCTCCACAATAGGAGTAAAATGATAAAAAGACAAACGAAAACCGACGTCGAATAAAGAAACTATGAATTTTTAACGGACTTTAGGAGTCCCGGCCTATTAAAAATATATCATTAAAAATAAAGTCAAAACTAGCCGACGGAGTCTAAATGAAAGTTGTAGAGCGTAATCTCACCTACACGTGGATATAAAGAACGCGAAAAACGGAGCCCGTACGCGAAAGTTACGGAATTTAGAAGATGGAAGACTGGAGTACTCCCACGTAATCCCATATTACGCCCAGCGTACTAGACCCAGAGTCGAGTCCCATCGGCTGCAACTCTACGCTTAGCTAGACCGGAGTCGTAAGCCGTGACGCATTTTTACACCCCGCGTAACCTATGTACGCCCCGTGTACCGCGTATGCCCAGCGTACTCCGGAGGTACGCCCCGCGTACGCCATCCTCCAGCCCTATAAATAGAAGGTTTGAGCTACGGGTTTTGCACACTTTCTCAAAGACTCTCCCATACTTCCAAGCTCCAGAGACCATCCCGACGCCCTCGGTTTCCGCACCCGAGCCCCCGACGAAAGATCTATGCTACCGAGACCCCCGAAGAGTCCGAAGGCGCAGCTTTCCGCAGTCGAAGTTCTGCTCAACTCTAGCCTCTCTCTCTTCAAACCAAACGAGTGAGTTCATACCCTTACCTTTCAATTCTTTTCATGTTTTAAGGGGGAAATACAATTACATTACAAGTCAAAGTATCATTTTATAAACATAAATATAATATCTATCTTATAGAGTATTGATACAAACATCTTTATGTTTAAAGGGCTATTATATCACCAAGTTATTTTTACTAAATGGAAACATACTTTCTGAGAAACTATAATGAGTATAGTTAACAAGTTATTCATACATTTTACATATACATCTTGACAAACGAAATACTTTCAAATGAAGTAAAGTCTTTCTTATCGTAAATCTGTTTATACCAAGTAATGTGAGATATTCAAACTTCAACGTACTCATATGTATGCATTTCAAGTCCTGTATTATATACCATAATCTCTTGGAGGGAGAGCGTGATACTTGTGTATAGATCTATACGGGATTGACAACCCCGCACCTAAACTATTAGCTATAGTTAGACCGGCAGGTCTGGGGTGACAAATGTCATAACACTACAACACCTGAAGAATGTTGTTACAGGCAGTCAGTGTCAATAGTATGGTTATAAAACTCACATAAAAGTATAAAAACAAGTTTTATTTACGAGATTCATATATGCATTCAGTTTTCCACACTATTTTTTTGCACAAAGTTTATCATTATTATTCAAGTATGAAACATACTAACGCACTCCAACTCTGGGAACTTTTCAAACCATTTATAGAAAATATTGGATTTTCTGAAAACCTCGTTCATCGATTTACTACCAAAAGGACATACTTGTCAATACAAAACACTTATGAACTCACCAACTTAATTGTTGACACTTTTTCGAAACCACTTGTATTTCTCAGGGAATCAGTAATACAGGTAACCACCAGCTTTTGAAGAAGGAACGCTAAGGACGTTTAACATTAAACATTTATATCATCATATTGTAATATTCTTTTGCAAATATGTATAACGCAACAAGATACGTTTTTATTATATATATGATGGTTGTGTTACTTTCTTTACAATATTCAATTGTTGTGATACTACGTGAAGTCATCCACCCCCGAATGTTTCCGCCATTCTGGTTTGGGGGTGTGATAGATTGGTATCACAACATTGTTTATAGTGAACTAAGTATATCGAACCACATAAGATGTACAAACTATAAATGCAAAGGGGACCAAAAACCCTCTGACAAAACGTTTTCATGAACAATATATTTTCTTTTAAAAATATACATCTTTACCCGCATGTATTAGTCTTGTATCATGACATGTTTTCTAAAAAGTATTAAGGCAAGTTGCGACACTACGATTGGGCCTCGGGGTATGTAATCAGGTCGAGAATAAATATAGCCTGATCAACTATATTTATCCTAGATTTGACCAACGTACGTCGAGGAATGGTCATAGTGGACAACAAGCCAAAAACTTACCAAATACAAATTATTTTAGATTCGCCAATTTGAAATACTATAGGAGTATTGTTAAAAATAATTATACAATGAAACACTTGCGCTCCGTAAGGATATAGTTAAACGTAGGAAGTCGTTAAATAGAAATTTCTTTTCTTATAAAATTCTCATACCTCTATCCTAGTACAGACAAATGGCCGGATTCCATTTACCAGGAGATCCCTACTACCCAAACCAAGGCAACGACGGCTGGATAGAAGAACACCCAGAAGAAGACCCAGAGGAAATCGAAGAGGTGGTCGAGGAAGAACCCGAAGAGGGAGTCGAAGAAGAATTCGAAGTCGAAGTCGGAGAGGAATTCGAAGTCGACGAGGAGGTCGAGGAAATTACTAGTGGAACAGACTTCGAGCCGGAAGTAATCGACCCTCCCATCCCTCATCCTCCCGAAATCAGACCATATCAACCGGGACCCATTCCCATGTGGGGAAGCCACCTCTACTACTGGAGCCGTCAGCAAGGTGTACGCCCTCCCTTCGGCATGTGTCGAGATTTTTACAATGTCAGTGGGGGAGGCTCAGCTGATCGAGCACTTCCTGTTATTGTGGGCGCTATAGCTACCCAGGACTACCAGACGGACAAGCAAGCAGCCAGAGTACGCGAGATCAATGCTGCTACTCAAGGTAACGCCGCAGACATCCGTCGTCTGGAAGGACTACATGAGAATACCCAAATCTACACAGGGACGCTTCAGAATCAAATGATAACGGCACTAGCAGAAATAAGAGAGATGAAGGAACAACAAGCAGATCTCGAGAGGCGCCTGATGGGAGTCAAACAGTCGGATGCCGAATCTAGCTCCAAACGTGCAACACGCCGCAAGTAGAGCTTGCTCAAACCCCAACAATTTTGTTATAAAATAGGACTCAGATAAAAGTTTTTCCCTTATTTCCTTTTGTATCTGTAATCGGAGACCTCTAGGTAGGTCAAATTTTCCAAACAAGAAGCGTAATGTAACACACCTCAGGTGTGACCTATATATATAAATATGAAGTACTTCTTTGTATACCTCTCGGAACTTATGGGATTAACTAAAAATTTCTATACCTACCTTGAAACCATAAACTAAAGTCAAAACAAATTACAAGATACAACTAACACACGCTTGTCAAAACATTAGAAACTTATAGTATTCATTCTTATTTTCTCTACCAGAACATGCCTCCTCGTAGATCAACACGCAAAAACTCAACTTCAACACCACCTCCACCACATCCTCCAATTATGGATGCCGTTATGTTCCAAACTGTTGTAACCGCAGCGATGGCTCAAATGAGCAACAACGGGTCGGGAGGAGGAACAAACAGCTTTACAAATGGCCAAGGTCAAGGTCGTTCAGGGGTATGCACTTACAAAGACTTCACCAATGGAAAACCTATTCCCTTTTATGGGACTGGGGGAGTATTGGCTCTATCTCAATGGATAGAGAAAACGAAAGCTGTATTCGAAATTTGCGCATGCCCTGAAGAAAGCAAAGTAAAGTTTGCTGCTTTTACTTTCTCTAAACGCGCCCTGACATGGTGGAACGACCACGTCAAGACACTAACCCTAGTGGTGGCGAACTCCATGGGTTGGGAAAACTTGAAACGAATGCTCCTTCGAGAATACTGCCCAAGAGGCGAGATTCAGAAGCTTGAACAGGAACTGTGGGGCCTTTCGATGGTAGGCTCGGACATCGCAGGTTACACCAATAGGTTCAGTGATTTAATAACACTTTGCCCAGGAATGTGGATCCTGGAAAGCCAAAAGGTCGAGAGATACATCTGGGGACTATCACCCCAACTTCAAGGAAGTGTGTTAGCTTCTAAACCCATGACCTTCGACAGCGCCAAGGAACTGGCGCAATCTCTCGTTGATCATGGTGTCTGTCAAGGAGTCACGACTGTTATGGCTGAACCAACCAAAGGGAACGGCAGCAACGAGATCAATGCCAACAACAACAGCAAGAAGAAATTCTAGAACAAGAGAAAGGGGAAAACTTCGCAAGAGCCTTCAAAGAAAGAAATGGTTGCGGTTCATGCTGCTACTGCTCCTACCACAACTCCTGCTACCCCTGCGCCAACAAAACTATATGCAGGGAACCTACCCAAGTGCAACAAATGCAACTACCATCACCACGGTATTTGCCGCGAGATGCACTGTAAGAACTGCGACAGGAAAGGGCACACAACCCGTTTCTGTAAGGCACCAGCACGACCAGTCACTCAAGTTCCTGGTACTGGGATAAGCCAGGCATGTTATGGGTGTGGAGAAACTGGGCACTTCAAAAGGGAATGCCCCAAGACAAGGAACGTTGGCGGTGTTGGGAGAGTGCTCGCAATAGGCCAAAATGAAGCAATAGTCGACCCAACGGTGGTTACGGGTACGTTTCTCCTCAACAACATTTATGCATGCATACTCTTTGACTGCGGTGCGGAGAGAAGTTTTGTGAGTCATAAATTCAAACACTTACTTAATCAAAGATCCCGACTACTCAATAAAATATCCACTGTAGAAATGGCTAACAGTAAAACGGAAAGCACAAGCGATATGTACGTAGGGTGTACATTAAATTTAAACGAACATTTATTTCAAATCGACCTAATGCCCATTTCGATAAGAAGTTTCGATGTCATCATCGGTATGGACTGGTTGAGCCTTCACCATGCCGATATACTTTGTCACGAAAGGCCCGTTCGCCTCAATCTGCCAAACGGCGAAACTCTTGTCATTTATGGTGACAAACCTAGTTCAAGTTTACAAATCATCTCCTGTGTTAAGGCACAAAAATATCTTCGCAAGGAATACCATGCCTTTCTAGCCCACGTAGTGGACCAGAAACAAGAACCAAAGAACATTAAAGAATTCCGAAAGTCTGCAACTTCCCAGATATTTTCCCAGAAGATCTTCCAGGAATTCCACCAAAGTGCCAAGTTGAGTTCAGAATCGACTTAATCCCTGGAGCTACCCCAGTAGCAAAGTCGCCTTACCGTTTAGCCCCAGCCGAGATGTAGGAACTGTCCAGTCAATTAAACGAGCTGCTGAGCAAGGGATTCATCAGACCGAGCTTCCCACCATGGGGAGCACCAGTCCTATTCGTGAAAAAGAAGGACAGATCCTTTCGCATGTGCATCGATTATCGGGAGCTGAACAAACTCACGATCAAGAACCGATATCCCCTACCGCGCATAGACGATCTGTTCGACCAACTGCAGGGAGCAAGCTACTTCTCAAAGATCAATCTAAGATCTGGTTATCACCAACTGCGAGTGTTGGAAGGAGACATCCCCAAAACGGCTTTCCGAATACGTTATGGTCACTAAGAGTTTGTAGTAATTCCCTTCGGATTGACAAATGCTCCAGCGGTGTTCATGGACTTGATGAACCGAGTACGTCGTCCCTTCCTGGACAAATTCGTGATCGTGTTCATAGATGATATACTCATCTATTCTAGAAGCCAGGAAAAACACAACCAACACCTCCGCCAAGTTTTGGAAACGTTGAGGGCAGAGAAGCTTTACGCAAAATTTTCCAAGTGCGAATTTTGGATTCGGAAATTGGATTTCCTAGGACATGTAGTAAGCAAGGAGGGGATACACGTGGATCCTTCTAAGATCAAGGCAATAGAAAGTTGGACGACACCAAGGACCCCTACAAAAATCCGGCAATTTTTGGGACTCGCCGGGTATTACCGAAGGTTCATACAGAACTTTTCGAAGATTGCCAAACCACTTACCACCCTAACTCAGAAAAGTGTGACCTTCGACTGGGGAGAAAAACAAGACGCCGCGTTTCAAACGCTAAAGCGAGCCTTATGTAGTGCGCCCATCCTAACATTGCCGGAAGGAACGGAGGACTTCGTGGTCTATTGCGATGCATCAAACCAAGGACTTGGGTGTGTCCTGATGCAACGAGGGAAGGTCATCGCCTATGCCTCAAGGCAACTAAAGACGCACGAAGTGAACTACACAACGCACGATCTTGAGCTAGGAGCAGTCATCTTCGCTCTAAAGATATGGAGACACTATCTCTACGGCACGAAATGTACAATCTTCACCGACCATTAAAGCCTCCAACATATCCTCAACCAGAAAGAACTCAACATGAGACAAAGACGATGGGTAGAACTACTAAATGATTATGAATGCGAGATTCGATATCATCCCGGAAAGGCTAACGTGGTGGCCGATGCACTCAGCCGGAAGGAATACTCGGGCCGCAGAGTGAAGTCTTTAACCATGACAATCCATTCACACCTGTCCACACAAATCAAGGAAGCCCAGATAGAAGCCTTAACATCTGGAAATGTGGCAGGGGAAGCCTTAAGGGGAATGGATAAGAAGTTTGAGGTCAAGAATGATGGAGTTCATTAATTCATGGATCAGATCTGGACGCCGAAGTTTGGCGGATTCAGAGAAGTCGTCATGAACGAAGCCCATAAAACACGATACTCCATACACCTCGGCTCCGATAAGATGTATCTCGAGCTCAAGAAATTGTACCGGTGGCTGAACATGAAGGCCGAAATTGCTACCTATGTGAGTAAATGTCTGACGTGCGCCAAGGTCAAGGTAGAATACCAAAAGCCCTCAGGATTGTTGCAACAAGCAGAAATACCAGAATGGAAGTGGGAACGTATAACCATGGATTTCATAACCAAACTACCCAGAATGGCAAGCGGACTCGACACTATCTGGGTGATTGTCGACATGTTAACTAAATCAGCGTACTTCCTACCGATCAAAGAGACGGATAAATTAGAGAAGCTAACTAGGACATACCTCAGAGAAATTGTACGACTACATGGTGTGCCCATATCCATTATCTCGGACCGAGATAGTAGGTCCACCTCAAGGTTCTGGCAGGCACTACAAAAATCTCTAGGGACAAGATTGGACATGAGTACCGCTTATCACCCACAAACCGACGGCCAGAGCGAGAGGACCATACAAACCCTAGAAGATATGCTGAGAGCTTGCGTAATCGATTTTGGCAAGGCATGGGACACACATCTACCTTTGGTCGAGTTCTCGTACAACAATAGCTACCACACCAGTATTAAAGCTGTCCCGTTCGAAGCCCTCTATGGCCGCAAATGCAGGTCGCCTCTGTGTTGGGCTGAAGTGGGGGACACACAACTAGCAAAACGACAAGCAACAGACAACACGCTCACTGGACCAGAAATCATAAGGGAACCTACGGAGAAGATTTTTCAGATTCGGGAACGTCTAAAAGCATCAAGGGACAGACAAAAGAGTTACGCGGATAAAAGAAGGAAGCCCTTGGAATTCCAGGTCGGAGATCGAGTTCTACTAAAGGTCTCGCCCTGGAAGGGATTAATACGCTTCGGGAAGCGTGGAAAACTGAACCCAAGATACATCGGACCATTCGAGATCCTTGCCAGGATCGGCCCAGTGGCTTACAAACTTAGATTACCTCAGGAGCTCCACAACGTACACCCTACCTTTCACGTATCAAACCTAAAGAAGTGCTTGTCCGATGAGACCCTTGTCATCCCTCTAGACGAAATTGCAATAAATGAGAATCTCCAATTCGCAGAGGAACTAGTAGAGATCATGGATCGGGAAATAAAAAGGACTAAACAAAGCCGCATACCTATTATAAAGGTCCGTTGGAACGCCAAGCGAGGACCTGAATACACCTAGGAACGTGAGGATCAGATGAAACAAAAATACCCGCATTTTTTCCTAACCTGTAAACTCTATCTTAGATTAAATTTCGGGACGAAATTCCCTTAACAGGGGGATGATGTGACAACCCTATATTTTTCCAAAAGCAGTGTAACACTCAAATGTCAAATACAACGAAAACTATTTGGAATCAACTAAATTAACCTCAAAAATAAAGTGTTCAAATATCTAAGTTGGGATGCATCAAATATTAGATACCGTGCCAAGGTTTCCAAAAACATAAAGAACGTTCAAAACCGGGTTATATTGAAGAAATTATAACCACTCGTATATTTACGACACGCCGTTAAAACGCTATTTAACGTAAAAAGTGAAATTTCAATAAAATGCATTTTTGCCTTAAGTATCTAAACAAAAGATGTAGAGTTCGTTAAGCTGTAAACGTACATAAAAAGATCGCCCAAATTGGACCTCGTATGAAGAAGTTACGAATTTCCAAAGTTTCGTAACAGTAGTAGAGGGCTAAAAACTCGAATTGAAGATCGAGTGTTATTTAGCTAACGCAACCTAAATGAGAGTTGAAGATCTCCACAATAGGAGTAAAATGATAAAAAGACAAACGAAAACCGACGTCGAATAAAGAAACTATGAATTTTTAACGGACTTTAGGAGTCCCGGCCTATTAAAAATATATCATTAAAATAAAGTCAAAACTAGCCGACGGAGTCTAAATGAAAGTTGTAGAGCGTAATCTCACCTACATGTGGATATAAAGAACGCAAAAAACAGAGCCCGTACGTGAAAGTTACGGAATTTAGAAGATGGGAGACTAGAGTACGCCCATCGTAATCCCAGATTACGCCCAACGTACTAGACCCAGAGTCGAGTCCCATCGGCTGCAACTCTACGCTTAGCTAGACCGGAGTCGTAATCCGTGACGCATTTTTACGCCCCGCGTACCGCGTACGCCCAGCGTACTCCGGAGGTACGCCCCGCGTACGCCATCCTCTAGCCCTATAAATAGAAGGTTTGAGCTACGAGTTTTGCACACTTTCTCAAAGACTCTCCCATACTTCCAAGCTCCAGAGACCATCCCGACGCCCTCGATTTCCGCACCCGAGCCCCCGACGAAAGATCTACGCTACCGAGACCCCCGAAGAGTCCGAAGGCGCAGCTTTTCGCAGTCGAAGTTCTGCTCAACTCTAGCCTCTCTCTCTTCAAACCAAACGAGTGAGTTCATACCCCTACCTTTCAATTCTTTTCATGTTTTAATGGGATGGAGGCTGATGATAAGAGGCATTGGAGTTGAGTTAAGATCATTAAATAGGGTCCAAGACCCTAAATTAGGGTTTGCATGAGGCTGGTGTATGCCAAACATACTCCATAGGGCATCCACGATCAACCTACCTAGTATGCCCAGTGTACGCCTATGTATACCCAGCCTACTAGGCATTGGAAGATATGTACAGGAATGCTTAGTATGCTTACAAGTCAAAGCAGAGAACCAAAAGCCTTATGGAACCCCAAAAAGTCTTAGTGTTCCTGTATGGAAATGGGAAGAATTGTCCATGGATTTCATTACCAAATTGCCAAAGACTGCTAGACAACATGATAGCATTTGGGTAATCGTCGACCGCCTGACTAAAAGCGCTCATTTTCTTGCCATGCGTAAAACGGCACCAATGGAGAAATACGCACAAGTATACTTGGATGAAATTGTGGCAAGACATGGTGTGCCACTAAAGATCATCTCCGATCGTGATACTCGCTTCACTTCTCACTTTTGGGCGAGTATGTAACGTGAATTAGGATCTCGAGTTGCTCTCAGCACAGCATATCATCCCCACACAGATGGTCAAACAGAGAGAACAATCCAAACAATAGAAGATATGCTTCGTGCATGTGTCTTGGAGTTCGGTGGTAACTGGGATAAATACTTACCTCTTGTCGAATTCTCGTATAATAATAGTTACCACGCTTCAATCAAAATGCCACCATATGAAGCATTATATGGTCGCAAGTGTCGTACTCCATTATGTTGGCGAGACATAGGACATAAGATCCTTGGAGGCCCTGAAATGATTCTAGACACCACCGACAAAATTCAAATCGTACGAGAAAGAATGAAAGCGGCCCAGGATCGACACAAGTCCTATACAGAAAAGAGAAGACGACCCATAAAATTCCAAGTGGGTGATTTCATGATGCTAAAGGTATCTCCATGGAAAGGCCTTATGAGCTTTGGGAAGAAAGGAAAGTTAAGTCCTAGATTTGTTGGTCCTTTCAAAATCATCCAGAGAATTGGAAAGCAAGCATACCGCTTAGAATTACCTGAAGATTTGGCAGGTATTCATGATGTGTTTCATGTGAGCTATCTGCGCAAATGCTTGAGCATCAATGATGAGACAGTTCCATAATCCGAGGTGAAATTGAATAATAAGTTAAGATATATAGAAGAGCCGGAAGAGATCGTGAATGAAAGAACAACTAATCTACGTAATAAAGAAGTGGATTTGGTGCTTGTCAAGTGGAAACACCATCGATGCCCAAATTATACTTGGGAAAATAAGAATGAGATAAGAGCAAAATATCCCCATTTATTTTAATCGATGTAATTTTGGGGACGAAATCCTCAAAAGGAGGAGGTATTTGTAACATACACGTTTTGAAATCGTGTTTTAAGTAAATAATATTATGAAATATTAAGTGAATTTGAATGTTGAGTTCTAACAGATAGTTTTTACTAGAAATGAAGTAAAACCATGTTTATAATCACTCATAAAATGTTGGAAGTCTTATGAGATTCCAATTAAAAACCAAATAGTAAAATATAGCGAAAATATAAAATTTGGAATAAGTAAAATTTTATTATTGAAAGTTGTAGATAATCTCGTTAGAAACATTTAGGCGAAAACCTCATCGAAATCCGAGTTATAACGAAGAAGTTATGACCAAACGAAGATCCGTGATAAATCCAGAAAATACATTGTCGCGTAAAAATTTAGTTTTCGATAAACTAAATTTTAGCCTCTGTGATTTAATGAAAGTTGTAGAACTCGTGAAAATAATCAACTTTCATATAAAGACCGTTTGAATCTGACTTCGTATGAGGAAGTTATGATTTTTCGAAATTTCAGCTTAGCAGTAGACAACTAAAAACTCGAATTTTAGATCGAGTGATTTTTAGCCGACACAACCTAAACGAGAATTGAAGGTCTCGTCATTATTTGACCAACGGTAAAAAGTCCGACGAAAACGGACGTCGGATTAAGAAGTTATGAATTTTTAACGAGTTTTCCTGTCCCGGTCTGTTAAAAATATTAATATTAAAATTAAAGTCAAAATTAGCCGACGAAATCTAAACGAAAGTTGTAGAGCATAATTTTAGCTTCGTGTGCATATAAAGAACGTCAAAAACAGAGCTCGTATGCGAAAGTTATGGATTTTACAAGATTTGGCACATTTTTCGAGAAAATTCGCATGAATAGTACTGCCACGTCACCCTCGTATGCGAGGCTTCCACGTGTCGGACACATGTTCGCTGTTGATTGGACCGCAGCCTTGCGTGTTACCTTCTGATTGGACCAAGTCCGAAGTCCACTAAGCGAGGGACACCT
The DNA here is from genome assembly GCF_002870075.4 of Lactuca sativa. Taxonomy (NCBI): domain Eukaryota; kingdom Viridiplantae; phylum Streptophyta; class Magnoliopsida; order Asterales; family Asteraceae; genus Lactuca; species Lactuca sativa. The sequence goes on from NC_056627.2 coordinate 292,182,992, forward strand.
TCGCAGGAGACACCCCCGGATCACCCTCGCACCCTTGTGCCCTCCTCCCATTGGACCGAAGTTAGGTCCAATCCGAGGCTGTCGTCAGCGAGCATGCTGTTCCGAGCCGAAGACCGAGCCGATGACGCACCTGAAGCTGATGACTCCTCGCATCCGAGCCTCGCCGAAGCTGCCACCTGGTCCGAACCTCGTAGACGCCTCCTTCCCTTCGCTTCGGATTCGAAGCTCGGCCCTATATAAGGGGTGCGAACCCTCTCGGCTAATTTTAGAAAATTTCCACTTTCACCCCCCTTTTTCAATATTTTTACTATCCCGACATTCCCCGAAGCCCCGGTACTGATTCCAAAGCCCGAAACACGCCCCGAGACTCCCGAGAAGCCCGAAAAATTTATCTTTTTGGTTTCGAAGCTCTACCTTCGCAGAGCCCGGTTTTCAAGAAAACTCCTGGTTTTCAACGACGAAAGTCATATTTAGAGCCGAAGTACTGCCCAAATTAATATTTTAGCCCTCGGTTATTTCACGGTGAGTTTAATATATAGGAACAATTGTATGTTATGTGTTATATGTACTACGTGCTTTTCAGCGTTATTATTCCGGGTTATTTTTATTTGCTATTTTTAATAGCAAAGAAATACCTTTGACCATGTGATCAGTGAAAGGACTTAGATTCACGTTGGTACTGGTATGTAGCCTCTGGCCATGTAGAACATGTCTCCGTAAGAGAATGAATTCTATTCTATGGTATTGGCAGAAGGTTAGACGGGGCTTTAAGCCTGAAATCTACCAAAATGTTAATCTGAAGTTGTATATCTTCTGTGTCGTTTGGGCCAAAGCTTTATTGATGTATATCAAGCATGAAAATTGTTATGACTCATTGATTGTATATCTTTAAATCAAATCAATGATTGATATGGAATGTTTGTCACATGATTCACATATACCCTTGTTGTTCCTTGTTCCTCTTTGCTTCTGCCATATTAAAGTATATATGGCATAACGTTATATTGTATCTATTATTGAACTCACTAAGCGTCATCGCTTACCCTCTCAATGTTTAACAAATTGCAGGAGATAAGCATCCAGTATAGTTATATACTGGTAGAAGATTTTTGAATAGTTTGAAACTATTGTATCGATAGAAGCTTATGAATAGTTTGAAACTATTGTATTTTGCACTCCCATATGTATAAAACTATAGAATCCTGGGAAGTTATGTAATATATAACACTTTAAAATAGTCGGTTTGTATCCAGTAGTTTGTAATCTCTTTATCAATGTAAAATATTGTTTTTATGAATATGCAAGTAGCATGTTTTGGAGTAACTATATTGTCAAGTATGAAAGTTTGGGTCTTTCATAAATATGAAAGTTAGGGTCTTTCATCGGAGCCACACCTGGAACCAAGTCAAACTAAAACTTTACCTGCCTCTCCGGAGGCACTCCCGACAAATCCTCTGGGAATATATTCGGGTATTCCTGAACAATTGGTAAATCATCAACGGTCACCTCACCCTTTTCACGAGCATCCATCACATAAGACACAAACCCAGAACATCCCTGCTGAAGATAACGCCTGGCCTTGGCTGCCGAACAGAGAGTTGGACCACACTGAGCACCCTTACCGTGGATCACCAACTCTCCCCCACTTGGGGTCTGAACTGATGGGTTTTGGCCATATGAACATTCCTATCTGCACATGCAAACCCTAATGCTTGGATCTAGGTTTCTCTAATTAAATATGCTTTCAATCCAAGACTTCTAATGACTAATTAGGTGTAAGAACAATACAAAATCAGATCTAGAAGTTTACCTTTGAATCTCTTGTTTGATCTTGTTGTCTTGGAGCTCTAGAGTCACAATTGTCACTCCTCTAATGGCTTACAAACACCAACTAGCAAGGAGGATAATTTGAGAGAGAGGAGAGGGAGGAAATCGGCCAGGGTTTCTTTGCTTTAGCAGAGGTGCCGATTTCCCTTTCCCTAGGGGTCTATTTGTACTTGTAAGGCTCCTAGGGTTTCACCCTTAAACCCTAGTTGGATAATCTTCATTCAAAGCAATCCTAATCCTTACCATAGATAAGCCTTGGACGAATTTGAGGCTATCCCAAGCCCTAGAATCGTCCAACCTTTATCCCTTAAGGATTTACAGCCCAAAGTGTAACTATCAAACACTTGACAGTTTATACCCTCTTATTTAATTAATCTCTTTAAGTCACCAAATTAATACTAATTAATCAATGACTTATATTAATCAAATAATAATATTATTATCCATTATATTATTCTCTTAATATATTAATAATATCTATTCTCTCATAATAAATCATCCTGTTAAGTTGCTATGGTGAAGGCAACCCAAAAGGACCATGCACAATCGGGTCAAATACTTGCCTAATATAGTTGCAGCCTGAGACACTATTCCAACACGAACATGTACCAACTGAAGCCTACAATCAATCATTGCCCCATTGGGGATCATATAATCCATCCTCATAATGACCTTACTCTCGTGTCGGGGAATCGGAACCAAATCAATCGAATACTGCTCCCTAAATAACTCTAAAGTGCATCCTCGGTGAACCCTCGACACTCGCACCGAACGGTCATCAGTAGTCTCAACCTCTAATGGATAATCCAACTCTCCTAGAGCATCGTCAAACCTCTTGCAAAGCGCAATAGATACAAAAGATCGGGTAGCCCCCGAATCGAATACGACCAATGCAAGAATACTATTCACATGGAACGACCCTAAATAACAATACAAACATATAAGCATAACAAATGACATAAATAAGAAGGTAAGGAGAAGATACATACCAGTGACCACGTCATGTGCTGCACGAGCCTCCTCGGCTGTCGTATGAAATGTCCTGATCCTAACAACTGGCGCCTCTGCCTTGACCTGGCAGTCGTCAGTTGTGACATTCCTAAAATTCACAGCCAGCATCGCTTGCACTCTGGTCATCGTTATTGGCTCAACAGCGTCTACCACAAGCGGTATTTGCTCAATCGCTAGGGGTTGATCTCGGTTCCCATTTGCATTCACGTTTCCGCTACGGGTTCTTGCCATCTTGATCTATACACCAAATAAGGTAAATCTAGACCTTTACTTAGGATTGACGTTTAAATCATTCTTATCACTCCGAAACGTTTATATGCTAGTTCTAATATCGTAGTTAAACGCTTAGAATCCTAAACACATAAGGTTTCCAGATCCGGTCGACAACAGACCATAGATCCGAACAAATAACAGCATATCAGGCACAAGCATTTAGCACATAAAAGCATTTTAGGCACAATTCCTAAAATAATCTAGTGCTCACACCTCACAATCATCGCTTAGCATTCTAAGTTTAAGTCTAGAAATAAATCCATATTCCTAGTTCGCTTAAACTAATGCTCTGATACCAACTGTGACATCCCCAAAATTCACGGCCAGAAAAGACCGGTTTGTTTATGATTTGTTTAAAAATCAGAGTAACATTTTAAATAAAAGTGTTGCGGAATTTGTCCCAAAACAAAATATGATAAAGATTTATCAAAAGCATTTCCATAGAAATGTATTTCATTAAAAGACCTGGGATGTCATGTCCGTACAGATCAAAAGCACAAACAGTACAATATAAGCCTTACTATATTATTTCATATCTACAGGCCTATATCCGTAATCCCTCGTCCAAACATCATAACTATGCTCAAGCGCCACTACCTGTAATACATAAAACTGAGTGGGTCAGGCTTGGGAGCCTGGTGAGCACATAGGGTTTTCAACCCACAATAAATAAGTTTATTAACTTCATTAAATTAAACAAACCCGATTACCCGTTCCCGTTATCCTCACATTACATCCCTAAGCATCTATCATAAGAGACCTATCCTAAGGATTATCATCGGGACGGACACTACTGCTAAGGGGATTCCTCAGCAATAAATGTCCTTAAGGCAACCATGTGGGGGGATGGAGTACATCTGGTGAGCACACAGTTCAAATAAACACACAGTTCGAATAAACACGTACAGGTTGCGAGCCTGCTAGTGTTCCACTGGACTGTCTAGAATAGTCCGTGGTCGTCATCTATACTCTGCTAGATGACTGGATCATCAATAACATCTATAACGAGGCCTCTCATCGTTTTATTTTGTCACACAGCAACTATTACATCTACCCATGTTTTACCCAACATATTTTGTAGATATAAAATACATATACAGTTTAAATCATTGAAAACATGTAGAAAAATCTTTCACCTAGCATAGACAGCAAGTATTCAGACAATATGCACACACAGCACGTAATTTATATTAAAATACTTCATATCTATGTGTAAGCTGAAAGTAACTATGCACTCACTTGTTAAAGTGATGATTCCAAAATCGGGCAGCGCTTGCTTCTAACGATTCTATTTTCCTTCGACGAAACCTAGCATTATTATCGCTAAATTTTAGTCTAATATTTACCGTGACCAACTATTAGTCTTAGTATTATTATTATTATTATTATTATTATTATTATTATTATTATTATTATTATATAAGCATTAAACAATATTTTCCAACCACTATGTACAGACAGGGGCCAAACATAAAACACCGGAGGGCAGGACCATTTTGGCATATAGCACTTTTGAAATCCAACAACCCTATGCGGCCCTTTAAACCAGATTCCCCGTACCGCGAGTAGTTAAAAAAATATTATAACGACACTTATATAAGTTATAATAATAGCTCAAATATTTATTATAAGTTCATAATAACAATACTAATTTTAAATATAAGCTATATTAAAATAAGATAAGCATAACTTACTTACAAGGGGGTTTTAGCTAGGAGTCGGGATCTGTAGGGGCAGAACTTCGTCGCTGAATCTTTCTAAGAAAGATTCGTGCAGCGCTTCAGCGCTCACCTTACTATACTAAACTACAGAAAGAGAAGTCGAATCACGAGGGACCGAAATGCTCGGGGGATAAGGAGAGAAAGACTCTTGAATCAAGAGAATGGTGCAAGAAATATGAGAGCCCAAGGCTCTTATTTATACTAATTGAATTTTCAAAAACTACCCTCCATAATTACTTAATGACCTTTTAGTTATATAAACAACTAAACACCCCTCTATAGTACTATTTTAAATGGATTTAATGATATTTGTACTAAACTAATGCAGTACGATCAGGTCGGGCCCTACCCTTTCGAGCTGGAAGAACCTGAAACATGAACTGAAAAATAGTAAGCACAAAGCTTAGTGAGTTCCCCCAAAATACTCCATACCATATATATATATATATATATATATATATATATATATATATATATATATATATATATATATATATATATATATATATATATATATATATTGGGTCTATTTCACCCCCTTCGGTATCTTTCAACTAGTTCTGGGCCTATTGCACCCCCTTCAATATCTTTCAAACGGTATCAGGTCTATTTCACCCCTACCAAAACACATATAATCATAACAATAAAAGTCACAAAGACGTCAAGCAGATATAGGCAAACAGTTAATTATGACAAAGACAATCATCATACTATAAAAATAATCTAGTGGGCCAACATTAGTGCCTTTGACCCACGACTATAGTGAAGGAAACTCACCTCAGACTGAAGATATCAAATAACACTCGAGCTGCTGACTCGCGAAATCCTTTCACTCTAAATCACAAGTAATAAAACCCAAATTAGAAATTAGATCAATAACCCACCCCGAGAGTCCAAACCCTAAATCCTAGCTTAATGGAAAAACGCTACTTAATACTTGCCTTATTAGGCCTAACCCACCAAGGCCCAAATACATTTAGCCCCAAGTCCATAAGATAGTCTATATGTAAAATGGGCCCAAGATCAAGAAGACCCATTATAGAAAATCTTGAGGCCCAACAACGGCCCAAGTCCTTAGGTCTGAAATGGGTCGAGGCTTAAAAAGCCCAAATCCTCTCTGGTGAGTACGCTCAGCATACCACTAGTATCCCCGACGTACTCGTGGCCCTTGCATCGCTGGGACTTCTGGAGCATGCATCTAGGTACGCCCGGTGTACGATGTAGCTAGCCAAAATCTCCTTTCAAGGTCTTATTCAGTTAATACCTAACATCCAATTTTAAATCTAAGCTTATTAGAGTGTATTAAGCCATAACGTAGCAAACTTTATGCTTTTGCATGCCTTAAAAGGGTCAAATCTTGGACTTTATTACACTAACTTCATGAAACCACCTTCAATGCTTGCATGGTTGAACTTAACGAATCAAGACTCCATTTTTATGCTCAAGGGACATTAGAGAAACTAGGATCTTACATTATTTTCTTATGGAATAGCTTATACTCTTAAGAACCACCTTAAGGACCATAATATAAAGAACATAAGCCCTAAACAAAAACTAACACATTGAGTCATCAAGGTAGGAGGTTTTTACCTCCAATAAGCTAGAAATGGTGAGTAACATCTAGATCTATAAGCTCTTTCTTGTCAAATGCTTCTCCACAAATCTTCTTCTTCTTCACTAAGCACCACACACACATAAAACACACATACAAGCTCAATCTTTTGGGAAAATGGATCAGGGTTTTGATATATGGATCAAGAGGGACTTAATGTGTTTAAATAGGGCGAAAACCCTAAAAATTAGGGTTTGCCCCGGGCTCGCATACGCATGGGTACGCCCAACGTACATAGGGGACACCCCGCTTTATGCAGCCACTAGAGTACGTCCATCGTGCTATGTGTACGTCCAACGTACTCAAGCCCAAGGGTTCAAATGCATAAAATAATGGCTAAGGGTTTTACCTGACAAATCGGGTGTTACAACAGTACAAAGTAAAAACATACTAGTTTTTTCTATCAAGCATTTCAATAAACACGTAGCAGACGAATCTTGAACTTAATATTTGCAAGAGATGTAACAAAAGAGTTTCAATTATTTGAAAAAGAATGCTCATTAATTTTTTTTAGTTACCTTTGTTGGGTTTTGAGAACTATAACACTCTTATGGTGCACATGCAACCCTAGATGCTTTGGATCTATGTTTTCTCTAATTATACGTGCAAATTTTCAATTTTCCAAAGCATACATCCTAACTAGCATACAAATTGACAATTGAACAATGCAACTAGTTATATAACTTACCTCTTAGAAGGACTTGTAGTTCTTGATCATTGAAAGCCTGAGCACCTCAAGTGTGATGCCTCTAATGTGTCACAAATACCAAATGCAAGAGGAGGCTTGAGAGAATAAGTTACTTGGCACAAAATCAATATCAAACTTCTTAGAATGATGGTGTAACCGATTTTGGTTCTAGGGGTGTGCTTTTATAGTGTTGTAAATGCTAGGGTTACACCTTGTAAACCCTAATGACCTTTCATACTACTTAGGCTCCATGGGTTAAACCTCCATGGACTATCTCATTGGTTTTCCCTATCCTAAATAAACATGGATCATTAGCCCACACTATAAGAATCATTGATTTACATATTCAATCCCCATATATTTAATTAGTCTCTTTTGATCACAAAATTAATTCCAAATTAATTCTTGATCAATACTAATTAAATAACATGATTTCATATTAATATATAATACTTGTAATATATTAATAAATCATAAATAACCTTATTCTCAAAAGTCCATCCAATCAAATTGCACTGGTGAAGGCAACCTAAAAGGACCATGCTATAATCGTGTCAAGTACATCCCAATTAAGTTTATCTTCTCGTGCTCCATGTCCCTAATTCTTTTAGTCCCTGCAAATCAGAACAAATGTGAAATCCGTAACCCGTATCAAGGACCCAAGAATTAGCATGTGATGAGTTATTATATTGAATAGTGTAAATATCTGCAAAGGAGGGCTTGATCTTTCTATCCTTTATGTCTTGCAAGTACTTGGGGCAGCTTCATTTCTAGTTCCCTTTTTCATGACAGTGGAAGCACTCTGCATCCTTCGGATTGGAATAGGGATTAGCGGAACCAACTTTGGTCCCACTGGAAGAGGATCCATCAAGAGACTTTTCCTTGCGGCTCTTGTAGGGAGCCTTCCTCTTCTTTCCCTTCCCATGTCTAATTGCCAAAACAGGGGCAGTAGTAGTAGTAGTAGTAGGAATAGATACAACCGACTTGCCTTTCAAGTTGCTTTATGCAGCTCTTAGAAGGCCTTGAAGCTTGATAAGAGTGACCTCCTCCTTGTTCATATGACAGGTCACATGAAACTGATCATAACAAGAAGGTAAAGAGTGTAGAATAATATCTAAGGCTAACTCTTCATCAAAATTTACATTCAATTTAAGCAAGCGGTCCACATATCTCTGTATCTTTTGCAAGTGGTCCGTGATAGGTTCTCCATCCTTCATTTTGGTTGTGATCATGGAGGCAATGATCTCATACCTCTCCTGCCGAGCACTTTGATGGTATCTTTCCATCAAATCTTGATACATTTCAAAAGGATAGTAGTCCTCATAGGACTTCTGCAGCTCAGCAGTCATGGTAGCAATCATTAGACATGACACCTTTGTCACATCCCTGTCATGAGTAGTATGTTCGAAGATCTGTTCGGGAGTAGCAGTGGTGACATCAATCTCCTTAAGCTCTTTATCTATGACATATTATTTATCCTCATAGCGAATATCCATTCGAATGTTTCGAATCCAGTCATTGAAGTTCGAGCCATCGAAAATGACCATCCCACATAGGTTCATGGGGGAGAAAGAGCCTGGAGGGATTGGGTTGGAAGCATTGTTTGGGATAGACATCTGAAAAAGAAGAACAAAGTTTAGATTAGATGATAATCCTTAATATTACACCCAAATTAAATATTAAGGCTAAGACCCAACACAATATTCTACAATTGCGAAAAGGGATGCCGTAATCCAATTGTAAAATATTTGAAGGTAGGTAAATAACGATTTACCCATTTCCACAATGAAAAATGAAATAGATTATTAAGTTTTAATTGGATTAAAATTCCTAGATCCTTTGAGATTCATTGAACTTTTCAATGGCATGTTTAAATCTCGATTGTGCCCTTCAAGTTTGTGATTGGGATGCCAATGATCACAAACAAGGTGTGAATAACCATGCAAATTAGCTTGGTACACTCAATGTTACAAATCACCTAATCAATGTGTCGGTTAACCACACACACTCCATTGATCTATGATTAACATCAAGCTACCCTTTGCCACACATTGTCAGTTCCAGATTAGTGTGACGGTTAACCATACACGCTCCACTAACGACTTAACAAGGTGCAAAGTGTAATTTCATGGATTAGCACCATTTTCACATTTTCCTAAAGTAACTAAGATTGAGAATTTAATAAAAGTTTAGTTACTTTATATTTATCATTATACTTTTAATGAGAATTAATGTCCTATCCTACCCGTTCGGCTAACAACCCTCCACTAGGTAAGGAAGCGGTGGGTGAGAGTGGACACCCATTAAACCACCATTTTATAGGCAATAACCTTATACCCCCTTATAGACCGACTTCGTGAATGAGGCCTACTAACGGTAAGATTGACTTATCTTATACACACACACACACACACATATATATATATATATATATATATATATATATTATTAAATTTATAATATTATAAAGTATAAGGGTTGAATTTTAACTTTTAAAACTCTAGGGTTTGGAATTAAAGTTTCATTAGTGAGACTTTACAAATTCCAGAACTTAAGGGCAAGTTTTGAAAATTGTCAAAACTCTTCATTTCTATAACTTACGAGTTTAATGCATTTTTAAATATGAGACTTTTTATTTTCCATAACTTGAGGACAAGTTATAGAGGTCATTAAAATTCATTTAGATCAATTTTCAACAACTAAAATTATCATATAATTCAAGATTGATCTAGCTAAACTCACAAACAAGATAATATCAAGTCACCAATTTGCAAGCAACTATGTTTATCATATAAATCAACAATTATCTTAAAACTTTGACACTTATCTTGTGATTAGATGTGCAAAATCACTACCATATCATAAAAAACAGATTTAATGATGTAAAACAGTTTGTAGTAGTGATTCCAGTTGAATGTAGGCCAAGAAAACTTGAAATTCTGCCACCAGAGCCATGGACTCGACGAATGCATGAACTGACTCGTCGAGTTGCCCTTGTTACTGAGTGGACTCGTCGAGTCAGCCAGTGGACTCGACGAGTTCATCAGTCAGAGGCCAGAAAATCAATTTTTTTCAACTTTGAAAATTATCATGCATCAAGTATAACAGAAAACAACTCTAGGCTTTGATACCACTGTTGGGTTTTGAGCACTATAACACTCCTATGGTGCACATGCAACCCTAGATGCTTTTGATCTATGTTTTCACTAATTATACATGCATATTTTCAATTTTCCAAAGCATACATCCTAACTAGCATACAAATTGACAATTGAACAATACAACTAGTTAGACAACTTACCTATTAGAAGGACTTGTAGTTCTTGACATTTGAAAGCTTGAGCACCTCAAGTGTGATGCCTCTAATGTGTCACAAACACCAAATGAAAGAGAAGGCTTGAGAGAATAAGTTACTTGGCACAAAATCAATATCAAACTTCTTAGAATGATGGTGTAATCGATTTTCGTTCTAGGGGTGTGATTTTATAGTGTAGCAAATGCTAGGGTTACACCTTGTAAACCGTAATGACCTTTCATATTACTTAGGCTCCATGGGTTAAACCTCCATGGGCTGTCCATGGACTATCTCATTGGTTTTGTCCATCCTAAATAAACATGGATCATTAGCCCACACTATAAGAATCATTGATTTACATAATCAATCTTCATATATTTAATTAGTCTCTTTTGATTACAAAATTAATTCCAAATTAATTCTTGATCAATATTAATTAAATAACATGATTTCATATTAATATATTATACTTTTAATATATTAATAAATCATAAATAACCTTCTTCTCAAAAGTTCATCCTATCAAACTGAACTGGTGAAGGCAACCCAAAAGAACCATGCTACAATCGGGTCAAATACATCCCAGTTATAGTTATGGGCTTAGACACCAAATCCAACAACCTTCACTAAAGTATTTAACCTAGAGTGAGGAGAAAACCAAAACATCCTTGAGTAAACAATAAGTGAGTAAATATAGGGGAAAAAGTACAAGTTCATAATATTGATTGAATTTTTTTATAAGTTTCAATTTACCATTGACAAACCATGCTTGAGACCATAAACACCTTGGTTGAATGATGAGTATTGTCAAAAATTAGAGAGACAGGGGCTGCTAAGTCAACGTCATAGATTGTTAGTAGGGGAAGGCTGGCCAGAAATTACATCAAGAAAATACACAAAATCAATTGAATTGCTAAAAGGTCATGAACCCTACATGGTTTTCGAAGAACACAAAGGAAAAAGAAGAAGTTGTTACCAAACAACCTTCCCCTACTAACAATCTCCGATGTTGACTTACCTACCTCTGCCTCTCTAACTTTCCATAAACACATCGAATAGTAAACTCCAGTAGATAGGAGGAGATACATCGCTACTGCTCTGACCAATGGAGAATGTGTTGCAATGGTGAAGTAGTAAGAAAAAGGTGTAGTACCACAAGTACACTTCATATCGTGGTCAAAGTTAAAGAACTGGAGACTGATTCAGATATTAGGTCATTGTCGATTACACAGAAAGAAAGAGGGCGATCAAAAAATTAAATGGAGAAATTGCAAAAAGAATTGAAAAACATACCAAATAAAGGTTGATGACTCAAAATTTTGGAATGGGAGAGATGAATCAATAGGAATACTCTTGAAATTGATGGTGATTGAGGTTTATATGAAATCGACAGACAACGTTATCTTATTCAAATGTGAAAGAAGATAATTCCTGATTTATTGGGATTACATTGATAATCTTTGATTTTGAATGTTGATTTTAAGTAACACCAAATGGAATCCAACAATAAATGCAAGTCTAATATATTTAAGCTGGAAAAAAATTGAGTTAAATTATATGAAGACATGTGGAATTGAGTTAACCATATGAAGACATGTGGATATACAACTATTTTTTTTATTAGGTAAGGCAGATAAAATAATATTTTTATTAACATAGGTAGAAAATTCTTTTATTTTAACAATATTACTAAAATACATATATTTCAAAGTATGGATTTTTAAGATTACTAAAATACATATATTTCAAAATATGGACCGTTCTATTACCATATTGCGAATATTGTTTAAAAAAAACGCCAGGAAAATACTCCATTTGGCAGATGAAAATTCCATTTTCATAGTCAATGGATACATAATTGTCAAAATGTAACCAGTTTGCAAAAGAAAAATTATCATTTCGTAGATACAGATGTAACACAAAAGAAAAATTACCATTTCGTAGATACTAGTTACAAAGTGTGAAATGGTTTGACAATTGATTTAAAATAAATAAATAGATAAGTGGTCATTTCGTTGGTAACAATTCATTTTGCAGGTAGATAGACCAATTTCGCTAACAAAACATGTGAATTGATAAGTATTTAAGGGTTATGTGCATATTTTTGATTAATTATTAAGTATTTTCTGCGATTTATGCAATTAATTATTGGAAAAACTTTGAATGGGTTTTGCTATTTTTATCTTTTTCAATTAAAACTATTATTTAAACAAGTACTTGAGTTAAACCAAAAAAAATATATATATCAATCCTAAAAGATGTAATAAAAATTTAGTCCAGTTCTTATAGGTTCGAGTTTGAGACATTTATATATATTTTTTGAGTTCGAATTCTATAAAATCTGACTTGGTTGAGCTCAAGTTAAGTTTGACTTGAAATGACTCAGGCAATAACTCAACTCGTTTTCTACCATATTTGTTAATATGTCTGCACCTGTACTTGAATTTTGGAGAAGATTAGGAATCGAGCTTATTTTATCATACACGATTATGATATATACTTGGTCTATTCAAGTTGTTAAAAAATTTACTAAACTATTAAATATAATCTGAGTTCAGTTCTACATATTTTGGGTAGTTAGATCTCCTTTCACACATCGTTTGTCATAATTTGGATCCAACTAGTCCAAGTTGAAATTAATAGTTTAATACCTAATAATGGTATTTTAAAAAAATATATATAATAAGACTATAAAGTAATATTGTGGAGTAATTTACTTTTAAAGAAATGGGTTGGTATGCGGAGGACCACATCGTCCACACGGAGGCTGCATTGACCGTTGAGTTGTTGACCAATTATGGAAACTAAGACAATAGCTGCTTTCACTTTGCTTTCCAAATGAGTATGAATTTCTATGAAATTCCTCTTGACTTCCAAACCTTTCACCAATTTCCTTGTATTTTTCAAGTAGATTCATAGATTGTGCAAAACGCAAATAAAATATCGAATCGAATTTATTAGTTGTACATAAAATCAAAGTGTTTATTATTTTTTTTTTCAAGCAAACTTTCATAGCTAGATAACTTATCCATTTGACTTATTTAATTTGTCTCCGGATTTATTTTTGGTTGCATTTATATTTCTTTTGAAAAATACCCAACATTTTTTTCATGAAGACATGATATTTTGATATCTTATACTTACTTGTTATTATATGATGATGATATTACAAGATAACAGCGATTATGATTATTAGATGATACGTTTAAGTTTAAAAAAAAAAGAAAAAAAGAAAAATATTGAGTGTTTTATGTAATTAACTCAAACCCTTACTTACAAGTGATAATTTTGGGTCGTCCCGTTTGCGAATTCTAATCATTTTTCTACTGGAATGCTTTATTTGGCTAAGGTTGTTTTTTTTACGTTGTTTATTATTGTTTTTGGGTTCGAAACTTTTTCTAATAAATGGATTCTTGGTTCCGTTCAGTCTAGCTAAACCTTCAACCAAAATAAATAAATAAATAAATAATATGCTCTATAAAACAACATTGTTTCAGGTTTGTATATTATAATTCAAAATAAGCCCAAATAGGCTTTTAAATCATCGTATGACTTTTTTTTGTTATGGATTAAGAATGGTATTCTCGATTGATTCTTCTCATTATACAAAATCAATTATAAATACATAACCATTCTTGTAAATAAGGAACGGATATACACCGTAAATGATAAAATCAAATACAAAAATATAGAATGTATATATCGTCTAAGAGTCCCGCAATTTGAGCTGGAGGAGGCCGAATGCTCAAATTGTCTCTGAAATCGATAAAAAGTTGGTGTGACAGTCATTTGGTGAAGATATTTGCTTACTAGTAGGCAGAGGGATATGCAAGACCCGTATTTGACCAATAGTGACTTTTTCTCGAACAAAATGTATATCCATTTCGATGTGTTTCGTGCGCTAATGTTGAACTGGACTTCCTGATAGATACACTGCCAATACGTTGTCTCAATAAACCAAAGTTGTGCGTCGAAGAGGAGAATGAAGCTCAAGGAGGAGATTTCACAGCCAACAAGCTTCGGGAACAACATTTGCAACACCTCTATATTCTGCTTCAACACTTGATCTAGATAATGTGGCCTTTCCTTTAGCGGACCAAGAGATGAGGTTATCTCCGAGAAATACGCAGTAACCGGATGTTGATCGTATCTGGACAGCCTCCCCAATCGACATCAGTATAGGAAACAAGTTGCATAGAGGCCGAAGGGTATAAAGTCAAACCATGGTCTGGAGTGTCATGAAGATATCGAATAATGCGTTTTAGAGCATTGAAGTGTGGTATACGCGGTGCATTTATAAAAAGACGAATATGTTGTATTGTGTAGGCAATGTTTGGCCGGTTGAATGTTAGATATTGTAATGCACCAGCTAAACTCCAGTACAAAGATGGATTCACCATTGGTTCAACGGTATGTAAACTGAGTTTTGGAGTTTGTGTCAACTGGAGTGGCGATGAGTTTCAAGCTTCCATGTGTGTAATTAGGGTAGGAGAACCCTGGAGGTTGGTGCATGTATACCGTTTCATTCAAGTGGCCATGTAGGAAGGCATTTTTAACATCCAAGTGATGGACGTCCCAATTTCAACTCAAAGCAAGGGACTAAACAGTACGTATGGTGGCAGGTTTGACAACAGGACTGAATGTGTCATTATAGTCAATACCGATATATTGTGTTTTTCCATTTACAACCTATCGTGATTTGTAGCGTTCCAGAGTATTGTCGGCCTTAAGTTTATTCCGAAAAAGCCAGTGACAACGGATTATGTTTTGATCCGTTAGTCATGGAAAAGATCCCATGTTTCATGTTTCAATAAAGCACTATATTTTGTGTTCATAGCATCAAGCCAATTTTTATCAAGGAGAGAAACTTTTAGAATTGGTGGAACAGGAGAGATGTTTTGGGTGTGAAGATAGAATATGGTCTTTGGTTTGGTGATCCCGTTTTTTAAGTGAATTTACATGGGGTGAGATAGAGGAGGGAGTGATGGGTGGTGGAGGTAATGGGAGAGTTTTGGTTAGGAACCAAATGGGATGGGGTCCGGGAGGAATCGAAGTTGGAGAGAGGAGGGTTGGATGAAATGAGGTGGATGTGACTAATGTAGGGAGAAGGTTCCACTTCATTGAGAAAATCATATGAAGTTGCTCGGTATTTGTTTATATTGGAGTAAGGGAATATGTTTTCATGGAATGTGACATGTCGATATATGATAGGAGTGGAATTTGAGAGAGGGAGGCAAAGGTATCCACTGTGTTTATCGGGATAACCAAGGAAGACACAAGGGGTGGATCTTGGGGCAAGTTTATGAGGAACAGTGGAAGAAATGTTGGGATAGCATAGACACACGAATGTATGAAAATGGGAATATGTTGGGGTACGGAGGTATATGAGTTGAGTGGGTGTTGAATCTGTTATACATCGATAGGGAAGTATATTTATAAGGTATGTGGATATGTTCAAGGAATAGTTCCAAAAGGATGGTGGAAGAGAGGCATGTATAAGAGTTGTGCGTATCATATTGTTAAGAGTGCGAATAATTCTTTTAGCTTTACCATTTTGGGAAGATGTATAAGGACATGTGAAACGCATGTGAATGCCATTTGACTCGCAAAAATGGTGAAATGAGGCGTTGTTGAAATCTCGACCATTGTCACACTGAAACGATTTGATTTTTCTTATGAATTAAGCTTGAATATATTTATGAAAGTAAAGAAGTGTTTGAAATGTTTCAGACTTGGATTTGAGTGGGAAAGTCCATAAGTAGTGTGAAAAATCATCAAGAAGGACTAGGTAGTATTTATGGCCAAGTTTGTTGGGTAAAGGTGATGTCCAAATATCAGTGTGAATAATATCAAATGGAGAATAAGTAATGGAAACTGAATCATAAAAAGGTAATCGAAAATGTTTTCCCAAAGAACAAGCATTACATGAATTGTTATTATTATTGCTAGAAGGTAAAAAACGAACTAGTAACAAAATTAAAATGCGAATAGGCAGGGAATATTGCTTACTGAGTGAATTGCACTCAAAACTTTTTGACTGGAAAACAAAATATATAGCTAGGAATAATGCTCTTATACAATCACAAAGTCGTGGTGTAAAAAACAAAATAGTGGATGATTTCCATAAAAGAATGGTAAATATCATTGTGGCAACATCAATTCTTGAAGAAGGATTGGATGTACAAAAATGCAATCTTGTAATAAGATCTGATCCTGCATCTATTGTTTGCAGTTTCATTCAGTCTCGAGGTCGTGCTCAAATGTAGAGCTCTGATACCATAAAGAATGGTATTCTCGATTGATTCTTCTTATTATACAAAATCAATTATAAATACAGAACCATTCCTGTAAATAAGGAAACGATTACACTCTAAATGATAAAATCAAATAAAAAAATATAGAATGTATATATCGTTTAAGATGGATAACGTTAATAATAGAAATAATTAAAATTTAAAATACAGTATCATTTAGATAGATGTAGTTGAGTGTTCTTTGAAGGAAAAATTTGGGAAATTTTTTAGGTATTAGGATACAAGGGATGATAATATGAAAATTTGAGGCAACTTTGGGGTAGATGACAAGTACAAATATATGTGATATATGTCTTTTTGTTGTTCATTCCCCATATTGTGTGTATTAGAGAGAGATTTAATGTGAACACTGAAGCTGCAATATGAAGCCTGTGGATTGAAAGAAGATCGTAGAGCTTGTTGTCGTGATAAGTTATTTGGTGTTTGTAGAGGTTCTAAAAATGAGATATTTTTTTCTGTTACGACTTGAAAACTCGAATTTTAGATAATATTGTAGATTTATTCAATCTGAAAATGAAATATTTATTGAGGCTTATTTTAACTTGGTATGAATACCTTGCAAAAATATGTTAAAAATGTGTTATGTTAAAGGTTATAGATTTCTTGTAATCCTAATTACTAAACTCATGAATAGGTGTTGTTGAGTTATTTTAGTTAACGCATATTTGTTGAGGGATTAAAGGGGAACAAGTTAGAAGTCTATGTGTTGTCTTGAAGATGATATGTAGCTAAGCAAGATTTATTGCAAGAAGTACAACTAAGCAATGTGTGAATACATTAAAGGATATGGAGCTCAAGAAAGTGTTTGTGTGTACTTGTCCTACATTGAGTACAAATACACTTTCTCTAGTGTGTCATCTACCATATATAAGGAGAGAGCTTATTACATTGAGAGAATAAGCATCATATACATTCTCAATCATATCGCATATATAAACGATATAAAGTACTTATTGTCATCTTCAACCTTTTGTGTCTTTGATTATTTTCTTTTGGATATTCATAGAATGCTTGTGTGATATTATAGATTGTTTGTGTAATATTATGATGTATTTTTCTTCTTGTTAGTTATGTAAAAACAAAATATATGAGTACTCTTTGTTAGGTTAGTTTGATTTGTATAGGCTTAAAGTGAGGATTTCTTGATGTAAAAGTATCTAAAGATCTTTTAATAAAAGTGTCCTCTTCTTATTTCTGATGTGTTCATAAATTTTATAGAAACACATTTTCAATAAAAATGTCATGGCTACACCGAGGTGATGTTGGACGTGGTCACCCAGATAACTAATGTCAAACATGGGCATTATAATTTTTAAGGCTACATTATGGTGGCATCATGGTTGAAATATTCATCACATGAATATATAAGGTGTTTAATGGTTATGTTTATCGAGTCTCTTATTTAGTATGGGAAGCAACATGGTCTTCTAAATATCCAAACTTTTTTGTCAAGTAATGATCCTTCTAATCTTCTACTCAGTACATGTCAAAATAATAATGCTATGATTGGGGAGCCTAATGGGTGAACCTAGAGTTAGAATCTTAAAGGAAATTAGATAATGGCAATACACCAATACCAAAGTAGAACTCCTAAAATATTTCAAAAACCTTAAAAAGTGTTAGTTTTATAATGTGTGTGTGTGTGTGGGGGGGGGGGGGGGGTATGAAACAATTTAATATAAGCATTTCAAACTATGTTAAAAGTTTATCACAAAGAAAATGCAATGTGAATGCTTTAATTTTCCCAATCCAAGTCTCTACTCTCAACAAAGTACATTTTTTTTCTAGTGGCCACGGTGGTATAATGGCATAAACAAGGCAGTATTATCACACATATAAATCCCGTTTCGTGGCACAAGTCGTAACCTGTGAGAACAATAAATATGATTAATAGATTCTATATTAAAGAGCATAAATTAAATGAAAAGAACAATGAAGATCAAAAGTATGTGAAATGCTTATATTAAACGACTCTAGAAAAGTTCTCAAGAACTTCTCTGTAAGTGCGTATGGAAATTAGGGTTACAAAACGTTAACCCTAAAGTTACATGTATGCCCAATATTTATAGTCTAAGCTACAAGCAGATCCGAGAATGGACAGGCCCAAACCGGAATAAATAAGACTATACATATTTGACACAACATTATTAAGCCCAACAATCTCCCCCTTTATGTCAAATTCAGAAGCATGTTTTGGACACAATGATACCAAGCGATCATATCCGAGAAGCA
This sequence comes from Lactuca sativa, assembly GCF_002870075.4. NCBI lineage: Eukaryota > Viridiplantae > Streptophyta > Magnoliopsida > Asterales > Asteraceae > Lactuca > Lactuca sativa. Next base: position 292,201,965 of record NC_056627.2, read on the forward strand.
TTTTAGATTAGCTGCTGTGTTTGCCTTGCAAGTTTTAACCATTGTGAGAATAGACTTCAGAGAAGTGGTTGAGTAGTGATGTATGTCTCTCAGAAATAACATACTCGTCTGAACCTTTTCACTAGACTTTCGATTATATGCAACACTCTAGTGCTCTTTCTGAAATAACTCCCAGATTCATCTTCTTAATGTCCTGAGACTGCTCTTCAGGTTCCAAAATGGGCTTTTTCTGCAATAGGAATGCTATTTCAATATCCATCTTTACAATCCCTAAGACATAAAAGATGAGCATCTTTTTCAGATGGGTAACGATGGGTTCGTATTTCTTCTCAACCTTCATTAAAATGTTGAGCAATGAGATCCATTCGTAGAAATTAATAAATGGAAATTCTGCCAAAGTAAATTCATCCAACACTTTATCGGTTTCACAAAACCCCTTAAATCTAATGTTCACAAAATCTTCAGTAGGCACTGCTGAGCAAACCTTAAATCCCACAATCCTCTTTAGGCTTCAAGACTGATAATGAGGCTTGGCAAACTTCAAGTAGAAATTAAAGAGTTTCTGATTCACTAATTTGTCAGAGATCGCAACGTTTTTTATCTTCTCAAAACATCGTAATAGGAAATCCCTGGGAGTGACTGGAAGATCAAATTGAGACTCCGCTTCATTATTCACATAAAAAAATACCGTAGGCTCAAGCCAATAGACATTCGGAACATCAATGACTTCTCTATGAGTTCTCTCAATTGAACATGGAGGAAAAAGTGATTTCTGAGTTTCAAGCGTCACTTTTGGAATTTTAGCCTCTGCTTTTTGTACTTCTAAATCTTTCCAAAGCTTCAGAAGATCATCGAGTTCTTTGTCTCTCTTCTTGCGCACAAGCTTCTCTGATTCAGAAAGCTCTTCTTCTTCTTCCTCATCATCATCAACAAGTTTCTCTTTTCCTTTGTTTGATGCAAAAGCTTCATTACCCTTCTGATCATTTGCCTTCGGTTTTTGTTCTTGTTCTTGTTCACCAGTGGTTTGCTTTGCTTGGGGTTCTCCTTTATCTTCTTTGTCTTCTCCCCCTTGTTTCGGAAGAACACCACTTCCAGAAACACCTTCTACTTGATTTAATATTGCAAACACTAGTTGAAGTTTATATGAAAGATGTTGTCTAATAGAGACTGTGAACACGGAGTCACGAGTCTCGACAAGACATGGAAGATACTGATTAATTTAAGAAGCACAACTTTTGACAACTGTCTTCTCGGATTCCAAGTCATCAACACGTTTGTTTGTATACTTCAATTTTACCAAAAACCCTAGCCTTTTGAGTCTTTTCAGCCAACTGATCCATAATGTTGTTTTTCAGCCGCCACGTCCTTCTTCAACCATTCTATCTTTGAAAGAATAGAGGCGGCCAATTCAACATTGTCGATCTTTATCTCTGAACGAACAAAAAAAGGGCCTCCTTCTTAGTTTGTAGAGAATTCTTAAAATCGGCAATAACTTTATTTACGACTTCGGTGTTGGAGTCAGACGAAGATATGAACTTAGCCATAATGTTTTGCACTTCTTCAGATAGTTTTTCGACTTTTGTAGTCGTTTCGGAAATGGATTGTTCGGAAGCTTTAATCGCCTTGGTAGAATCTTCAAGGACTTTTTCGTTCTCCTTCGTTAACATCTCCATAGTGGCCTTGTGGGTTGTCAACAGATACTCCCAATTGGACGAAGACGAAGATTTGGAAGACTCCAAGAGAGTATCCAATTTATCACTTAGTTGCTTGAACTGCCCTTTCTTCATAGGGGCTTCATCATCATCATTATTAACATTAACCCCGACGGGGCTAAAATTGAAATCGGTGAAGGATTCTGGATCATCGCCAAAAAGGATGTCTGGATCATCGTCACGTAATGGAGAAGCTGTAGAGGTGCTTAGACCCATAGTAACACCAAAATTGACATCTTTCCCTGTATCAGATACGTTGACATTAATGTCCGAAGCCCTAGTCGCCTCCGGAATGGACTTGTTAATAGCAACTTCTGGTGGAGTGGTAATGTATGATGTGGTTGGAGGGGTAGAATTGGTAAATATGGTGGATGTTAACGGAATGGAGATATGAGGAAGTGAAATTGCAACATATATATTTGGTCGTAGTGGAAGGATGGACGAGATCGGAATTGTAGTGATAACAGGTGAATATGGTGGAGTGAAGGTATGAAAGATATCTGAAACAGAAATAGATGTAGGAATTCGAGATGATACCTTCGGAATAGTTTCAGTGGGAGTGGGTTCCGAAGTCGCTGCAATGTCATCCTCATCGTTGTGAATTGTACCTTCATCTCTGACTTCAGTAAGAGTCCTGGATTCCTAATCCTCCTAAACAACCAGAGAAATAGATATCGGTTTCTTGGCTTGCTTTCTATTCTTCTTAGGAGCCTTGACCAAATCAAAAGGACCAGCCTTCGCTTTTCTCTTACCTCCGCTCTTCAGTTTTGAACCCTCCTCAATTAGCTTTCGTAACTCGTCTGATACTGGGCGAACACCTAAAGGTGGTTGCTTCCTATATTCATTCATGATGGCATTATCAGAGGGAACTTTCACCAACATCACTTCCAGAATAGTTCCAACAAAAGTGAAATTCCGAGGATCTAACATCTTAAACGGGGAGTCCTGGAGAGTCGGAATTACAACCATCAATGAGCCAGTCCTCGGTGGAACCTTAAAATGACCAAGTGCAGATTGACCACGATAGACCAAAATTGAGCATAGGATATATTCGAATGGCGAGTAGCTCAAACTGTGCTTTGAACAAATTGAGACCATATAATAACTCCAAAATCCAGATTGACTCCATGGTAGAGGCCATAAATCAAAGTATAAAACATCTTACTGGCATTGTCTGATCCTGCAACCCTTTCAAAAAAGCTCTTGAAGAGGATAGTGAATAGCCCATTTTACATAGGAGGAAGAAAGGACTTCATGAACTTTGATAGTAAAGCGATGTCAGCAATAAATTCCATATGATAGAACATCTCGATGATGGCGATGTTGGAAATTGACTCTGGATCCACAAGAGCATCAGATGAAGCAAACCCTAAAAGTCTGCATAAACGGGCCTTGGTGATCGAGGTTTTGTGAGATGCAACCTCGAAGTGGATTATCTCATCTTCCTTGGTGCAGATGGTTGAGGAGTAAGATTTTGAAAGATGAACTAATGGAACTAATTCTGCCATTGTTAGAGCTTGAGCCAGCGGCAAGAATTCGAGACATTCGATAATTGGCCTTACAACTTTGTCGTAGCGTGAAGATTCAAGATCGATGAATATGTTTTTCCCATTCTTCAGGTTGAGCATGATAACATAGGTTGATTGATGAGTAAAGGAGATATGCTCAGATGAACCTTCCATTGTTCTGGTGAAGAAGATGATGAATAGTAGAGAGAATTGAGTTTTTTTTTTTGCTATAAGGAATTCGAGAATAATGTTTTGGTGATAGAAAACCGTTTGAATACCCCTTTTTATACGGTAAGTGATAAGTGGTGAGAGAAAAGCACTGTTTGACATTCCCGTATCACATAAAATAGCCTTGAAACTTGTGACAGCTCATTAATGTGTCAGACGCCGTTGTAACAGACACACGTGATGTCAGGGATTTTAAAAAATTCACACCAGATTGAAATCTTATCTCCAATAAACCGTCGTTTTGGATTTGACGATTTCAGAATCAACAACCAATTCAACAATTTTAAGATCATGACCTGTTCTCAGAATGATAGTAACCATTCGGAATTTAGAGCCAGACTTGGAAAAATCACAAGGATTTTTGAGCAAGAGTGTGCCAAAGATAAATAAATAAAGCAAATTAATTTTAGGGATTTTGTGATGTCAAATAAAGTTGACATGAAAATCAAATGGATCCTGGACAATGATCTCTTCCTTCTGAGTCAAGAGAGACTCTGAAGTGCTTGTGTGGTTTCCCATTGAATTATGATCACTGGTCTTATAAGAAACTGTGAAAGGCTTCTTTTAAAAGGCTGCATGGGTGGCTAAGCTTCAACCAGATTCCGAAACTCAACATAAGTCCGAAGATCTGAAAAAAAAATACTTGTTTGACCAGTGTAACCATAAGAACAAGTAAGCTTTGGATATTGTTGAAGTGACTGTATATGATGGAAATCTCAAAAAAAAACCTAGATCTTTTGTAAGGAAATGTCTTGGGCCGAGAACATTTCATTAAGATCACGCAAAAAGAAAATTTGAGATTTCGAATGATAATGGTACAAACCAAAAAGGTTTTATTTGACAATCCCTTGGTGAAAATATCTTGAACATTTAATTGTTCACCGTCAATTTAGAAATAGGTTTCGGATTTTGGGTCTCACTGAAAATCATAGTGATAATGATTTTATGATCATAACACAGCTGTTATGTAACCATAAACCTCGGTGGTAATATCTGAGAGTCTTAAGGGTTACGTTTATGAACATGAAATTGATGGAGAATTTGTAGATTGGTTCCGAAGAAGAGAGTGTATCTCTGCTATAAATGAATGACAATGCACTCAACTCTTAACTCATTATGAGAAGAGTAAGGTAGCTCAATGACTTATGTGAATGAATAGCCTGATTAGGAAGAAACAAACGGAATGAAAGTTTCATTAACGCTTCAAACATAGAGTCTCAGAGGTTTGGGACAAAATGCAACAACATGCTTCTAGGGACACTTATCTAGTACTAAGATTCAGAATTCTACCTTACCCATTGTCCCGAATTGATAAAATAATGCTAAACTGAAAAGAAAAAATTAGCTTAATATATATATATATATATATATATATATATATATATATATATATATATATATATATATATATATATATTTGTAATTTTTGATTTTCAGAAAAAAAAAACATAAATAAAGAAAAGTATTTTTGTAATTTTTGATGAAAAGAATTCCGAAAAAGAAATGAACAGTAACTTCCAAAGAATTCCGAAGCTCGGAATCAATCGGAAGAGACTTAGTGTACAAAGGATACAAAAGTTTCTGAAACGCCGATGAATAGTAGATTTCGATGCATTTTGAAGCTCGAAATCAATTGGAATTTGAAAAATGAATTCCAAAATGTTCCGAAGCTCGGAACCATTCGGAACGTGAACAGTAAATTCCGATTACGAATAGGATTTCGGAAGTGAGTCAGCTTCAATCATTCCTAGCCCTTGTAAAATCCGATTGAATGTAGTTTCAGCTAAGGCTTTTGTGAAGATGTCAGCCAACTGATCTGTGGATCTAACGAAATGAACTTCAATATTACCATCCTCGACATGATCCTTCATAAAATGATATCTTAGTGCAATGTGCTTTGTATTTGAGTGTTGCACTGGATTATGGCAGACCCTAATTGCGCTTTTGGAATCACAATATGAAGGGATTCTCTTCATGTTGATCCCATAATCCGTAAGTTGGTTCTTAATCAATAGTACTTGTGATGTACATGATGCAACAATTATATATTCAACTTCAACATTAGATAAGGAGACACAAGTTTGCTTCTTGGATTGCAAACTGACAAGTTTGCCATCCAGAAACTGACATCCCCCAGAAGTGCTTTTTCGTTCAAGACCACATACACCCACATCAACATCGAAATATGCTTGCACAAAGAATTTGGAGTTAGAAGGATACCAAGTTTCGAGAGAGGTTGATATTTTGAGGTATCAGAATATGTTCTTCACAACTACCATATGTTGTTCATGGGGGTTCGCCTGAAACCTGGCACAATAACATACAACAAACATAATATCAAGACGACTCGACGTTAGATACATTAAAGATCCAATCATCTAGCGATATATAGTGATATCAGCTGCAGGCTTATCCAAGGATGGAGTGAGTTTCATTCCGAATACCATAGGAACCTTGACCTTTGAATCACCCACCATACCAAATTTCGCTAGCAAAGTCTTTGTGTAGGCCTCTTGGTTGATAAATATTCCCTCTGAACTCTGTCTAATGTTTAATCCAAGGAAAAAGTTAATTGGACCCATTGAACTCATTTCAAATTTAGCTTCCATCAGTTTTCAAAATTCAGCTGTTAATTTAGGATTTGTGGATCCGAAAATGATGTCATCAACGTAAATTTGAACAATTATTAAATGGTCACTGTCTTTCTCGCAAAAGAAGGTTAGGTCAACCGAACCTTGTTTAAATTTTGATTTTTTCAGAAAACGAGTAAGAGTTTCATACCATGCTCGAGGTGCTTGTTTCAGACCATACACATCCTTATCCAATATATAAAAATGATTTGGATATTTTTCATTAATGAAACCCGGTGCAAACGTCTCTTCATAGTCTATTCCTTCCTCTTGTCAATATCTTTTCACCACCAGTCTTGCTTTGTTGCGAATAATATTTCCTTCCTTATCCAATTTATATCGAAACACCCACTTCATTCCAACGACTAAAGGATCCTTTGGAGTGGGAACTAATCTCCATACTTTGTTTCTCTCAAATTCATTGAGTTCTTGCTGCATAGCTTGAACCCAATCTGCATGATCAAGAGCTATTTTCACAGTTTTAGGCTCAATGTTGGAAATGAACGAATTAAACATGTAAAATTCCATTTTTGAAAATAATTCATTTTATTTTGCTTTTTGTTGATCCCTTGTAAGAACTCCTGAAGATGACTTTCTTATCACTTGAGATTGTGGATGATCTTTGGTTCACTTAGTCATTGGAGGATTTTTCGGATCAAGAGCTGGATCGATTTCAGCATAAACTTCTTCGAATTATTATTGTACAGCTGAGTCATTATTTTCATTCTCCCCCTAGAAGTTTGCATGTGACTCTACATTCGGAATCGGATGCTTCCCTGGAATGTATCATCAGATTTAGAGTTTGAAGTGGAAACCTCTCAATGGAATGTATCATCGGTTGGTTGTGGAGGAGTTGAGAATTCTAAAGCATTTAAAATTGGTTGTTCCTGGGAAGTCTCGATATTTTTAGGATCTTCATCAACGATCTTCTTGAATTAATCTTCTTTGTTATCCTTGGCCTTCGATTCTGAGGAAATTGCTTTATTAGGCTCATTAAACAAATTCAGAATTTCCTCATATAGATCAGAGAGAGGAATTGTCATAGGATTTGTTGATGGAAAGATTTCCTCAGATTGATAATCTGCTTTCTTATACTTCTTCAAATAGTGATCATCAAAGGTGACATAATAGGTTTCTTCAATCTTTCTTGACTTCGTATTCAGAACTCTATATGCCTTCGAAGTTAATGAATAGCCTAGAAAAATTCCTTCGTCTGCCTTCACATCAAACTTGTTCCGATTTTCTTTAGAGTTGAATATAAAGCACCTGGAACCAAACACATGGAAGAATTTGACATTAGGTTTTCGATTGTTAAGAATTTCGTAAGGTGTAATCAGAAATAGTTTGTTGATAAAGGAGCAGTTCTGAGTGAAACAAGTGGTTTTCGATTGTTAAGAATTTCCTAAATGATAACATCATCCTTGTAGCTTCGCAAATAGAGCGGTTTCGTCTTTCAACTACACCTTTCTATTGTGGAGTGTAAGGAGCAGAGAAGTTGTGAGCTATCCCTATGTTAGTTAGGAATTCTTCAAATGCTTGGTTTTTGAATTCAGAACCATTGTTGCTGCAAATTTTCCGAACGAGCTTTCATAATTGAAGCTTAATTTTCTTGGTGAAATCTATCAGCTTTGGAGTTGCATCTGATTTCTGTCTAAAAAAGAACACCCAAGTAAATCTAGAAAAATCATCAACAATAACCATAATATATTTATTACCACCAATACTTTTGATGGTTGATGGACCACAAAGATCAGTGTGCAATAATTCCAGTGGCTCAATAATTTTGGTATTGATGATGGTTGAGTGACTCTTCATACTTTGCTTTCTAAGCTCACAAGCATCACATACATGTTACTTCTCGAATTTCTTAAGGGGTAGTCAACGGACAAGATCACCTGTGACATCCCCATTTTCACGGCCAGAAAAGACCGATTTTTTTGTTTATGCTTTATAAAAATCAGAGTACTTCTTTTAATAAAAATATTGTGGAATTTGTTCCCAAAGAAACATGATAAATACGCTATTAAAACATTTTCGAAGAAACGTATTTTATTCATTTTAAAACGTTTGGGAAGTCATCGTTAATACAGAAACATAAGCATAAACAGAACTTACATTTATTTACACTAGTGATCTACATCTCCTTAAATCCCTCAGTGTAATGTGACTTCATATCAACACCTGTGATATAAATAAACTGAGTGGGTCAGGTTGGGAAACCTGGTGAGTACACAGGGTTTTCAACCCACAATAATAGAGTTATTATGTTTAACCAATCAAACAATCAACCCAATTACCCATCCCCATTATCTTCTTTATTCTTAAGGATCTACCCTAAGAATCAACCATTCCTCGTTCATACATTCCTAAGGATCATCCTAAGGAATCGGTACGAAGTCCATCGTCACCAGGGTTTAGGCACTAAGTCTGCATAGTCGCCAGAATTTGTACAATAGGCACTAAGTCTGCATAGTCGCCAGGGTTTTGACACCAAGTCTGCATGATCACCAGGGTCTAGGTATCAAGTGTGCATGATCACCAAGGTTTAGAGTACATCGAGTGAACACATCGTTCACAACACCTACAGGTTGCGAGCCTGCTAGTGTTCCACTGGACTATCTAGAATAGTCCGTGGTTGTCATCCATACTCTGCTGAATGACGGGGACATCGTTTGGGAAAAAGGCTTCTCAAATCGTACACCTCTCACCCATACCTCATAGTCTATATCACCTCTCAACTCATCGTCCAACTCATATTTCATCTATTATATCTACCCATGTTTTACCCGAACATTTTCGTAGATATAAAATACATATATAGTTTAAATCATTTAAAACATGTATAAAATCTTTCACCGAGCATAGACAGCAAGTAAACATTCAATATGCACACATAGCACGTAATAAATACTTCATATCTATGTGTAAGTTGAAGGGGACCATGCACTCACCTGAAAGGTGGTGACTCAGCACTCGGACAACACTTCGATACTCTCAAAACAATTTCCTTCGATAAAACTTAGTACCAATACCACTAGGGTTTAGTCTAACGATAACCGCGACAAATCAATTGTCTGACTATTATTATTATTATTGTTATTATTATTATTATTATTATATAAGCGTTAAATAACACTCAATATAACTCATAATAATAGCCCAAATAATTTTTTTAAGGACCTAATAACATTCCTATAATTATTTGAAAGATATATTAAAAATTGCGTAAGCGTAGCTCACTTACAGCGAATTTTATCGAAAACCGGAACTTAACTGGAGCAGTGTTTCGAAATCGAAAGACTCTTTTTTCTCGGGACTCCGGGAGCCTCGAGGCTTCCTTAGGGTGCTAGGTATTTTTCCTAGGGCTTTGGGGTGGTTTGGGTGAAAGAAGTTAGAGAGAGAGTGGGATTTGGTGTCTTTTGCTCGGCAACCCTCGCAACCTATTTATAGGCGCGAGCCTTCGGAGGTATGCTGCGCGTCCAGCAGCTACACTGGGCGTCGTCTCGGATAAGAATGACAACATCGGTCCAGCTGTCTCGCATCTTCATCGGATGGATAAGGCGCGAAGGTACGCTGGGCGTACCAACCTCGAACACGGGGCGTAGCGAAGGGAGGCGTGTCCGAATCCGAAGCGTTCATTGATCAGCGATGGACGGCCCACAACGCGCCACGTCATCAATTCCTTATCAGCCTTCGCAAATTCGATCATAAACTTTAAAAATTTGTAACTTTCGCATACGAGCTCCGTTTTCGACGTTCTTTACATCCACGCGAAGGCGGGAACGTACTCTACAACTTTCTTTTAGAATTCGTCGGCTAATTTTGACTCGATTTTAAATTTTATATTATTAACAGGCCGGGACAGGATTGGTCCGTTAAATCCTCATAACTTCTTCATCCGATGTCCGTTTTCGCCCATCTTTTTCTCGTTACGCTACTCTTATCGAGAAATTCGATTATCGTTTAGGTCGTGTCGGCTAAAAGTCACTCGATCTAATATTCGAATTTCGGGCTGTACACCGCTAATCCGAAACTTCGAAAAATCATAACTTCTTCATACGAAGTCAGATTTGGGCGTTCTTTTTATCGAAGTTCTTAGTTTAACATATTCTACGACTTTCGTTTAGAGTGCTAAGGCTAAAACTCACTCTATCGTAATTCACTATTTACGCTTCCCGGTGTCGTGCCGGTTCCGTCGTGAAACTTCGACGGGTCATAACTTCTTCGTTATAACTCGGATTTCGGCGTTCTTTATATGTACGGAAACCTCGTGACATATACTAAAACTTGGTTAAGTTTATTTATTCAAAATAATCTTTTGTCAAAAAGTCGTTTTCGATCCCTATTGCCTCTAAATTCACTAGCCCGGATCTACGGGCGTTACATCACCCAATACGAGCTTGTTTATATGCTTGAAGTTCATATGGGAGAGCCTTTGGTGCAATAGCCAACTATCATCCGAAGATGCTTTCGTAAGTAGGCAAATGGAAGGCTTTCCTTTGATTGGATTCAAATTCAAAGGATACATCTCTCCCTTCCTTTTGGACTTTAGAAGCACTGCCTTAGATTTCTTTTCGATTATCTCCGAACCTTCATCATCAAATGATACCTTCAGACTAGTAACTACAACCAGTTACTAAACACTTATCAGATTGTGTTGCAGACCGTCCGCATATGCTACCTTCCGAATGGAGAATTCGCCATTGGTGATCATTCTGTAGTCTTTTATCTCTCTAGTGGCGTTATTTCCAAACTTGACTCTACCGCCGTCTGTTAAGGATCTAAACTCTCGTAATTCTTCTCTTCTCCCAATCATGTGACGAGACAACAATTGTCGATATATCATTCAAAATCATACTGTTCGTCACACATAACCTACAAAAATTAAAGAGATTTAGAAACCCAAACCATCTTGGGTCCTTGTGAAGATTTCTTTTGAATAGGAAATATATTTTTTTATATCAACCCAAAAGGATTTTCTTTTCAAACATGATTCTTCCCTTTTTAGATTTTAAAAACTTCCACTTTATGATCACAACGATTAATTTCAACAAAATTGGATTTTCGTTGAATATATTCTTTGACTTTCGGTGCCATTCTTTTGGAGAAAGCCTTTTCTTCCTTTTTCAGATTTGCTTCATATTCCTTGAGAGTTATCTCTAGTTCCGAAATAATTTTGCTTTTGCCCTTAACATCTTTTGACTTGATGTCAGATTTTGAAGATTGGGACTTAGGAGAAAAACTCGTTTTTGGCTCTTCAATTGGTTTCGACACCTGTGATTTTGGAGCAAAATTTAATTTAGGTTTCAGATTTTTAGCAGAATTAACTTTTTGATTAGAATTAGAAGAATCAACCTTTTGATAGAAGCTTGTTCTGAATTAATAGAACTTTGATTTGAATTCTTGTTTTTCCTAAAACACTTTCTTTCTTGCAATTTCTTCCTATATCTAGCATTCATCCGTCTTTTCTTAGCCATAAGTTCTTCAGCAGACTTGTGAATGTTATATTTCGGTTTTTCTTTCCTGACTGGCGTTTCCTTTTGTTCCGAAGAGGTTTCACTGGAAACGTATTTTGTGTCACTTGGTCTAGCATGATCGTAACAAAGGTCAACACGATTCAACGATTCCGAAACGTATTTCCCTTTTTTTTTTCATGAAGTCATTTCTGAAAGACCTTTTGTTTCATCGCCATTATCGATGGGCTTGGACCAGAAGAATTCATCGCACCCATTAGCATTGTCATAAACAACTAGACATGTTAATTCAGTTGTATTATTTTTTGTCCAGACTTGTCTTAACAAAAACTTGATTCGGAACAGTTTGCACTTTCGAAAAAATAGTTTCTTTTTCTTTCAAAACATTTGAACCTTTGTTTCCAATAATCCGAACGAATTCCATTGAGTTTTCATAAATCAGTTTTTTTTCTTAGGTTCGTTAGCATTTTGCACAAAAACAAAACAATCAATTTCGTCCTCTACATAAATTTCACTCATATCACTTTCATCAAATTTAGAAATGTTTTCGGAATCAAAAGTATTTTTTGAATTTAATTTGTTGCATAATAAGTCATATTTTTCAATAGTACTTAATCTGATTTGTTCTTTATCTTTTTCGTTCTACATTTCTTTCAACATGCTTTTGTGGTCTTTGGACTGTATGTATTCCTCGATTTTCTCAAGTCCAACTTGATATGAATCAGAAATGTCATCTGATGAAACAATAGATTCGCATTTATAACAGTCAACATCGATTTCATCCTCTTTCAATTCAAGAAAGAGTAAAATCATTTTATGCAGACCTTTCCCTATTTCACAATCCAAATGTAATTGAGTAATATTGAAATATAAACGCTTAGCAATTAAGCAAAAAATGTTCCTTTGTTTCAAAAGTTCAAGACTATCTCTCTTAAGATAAATAATGTCATCTATTGATTTAGTAAGCTCTATTTCCAACTTTTCTATTTTTAATCTTCTCTCTTCACTCTTAAACGTTACCCTGTTGAGTTGATCATTCATATTAGAATTACTAAGACGGGTTCTTTTTAAACTATCACTAAAGTTGGAAACAGTATATCTTAAATCGTCTAATTCAGAATCAAAACGAGATATGGGAAGATTAAGAGATTTGAGTATGGAATGTACCTTATCGACGACCTTCTCACATTCTCTCACTTGCTTTGAAACTGTCTTTGCAGCAAAACATCTTTCAGAAGTTTAACCTCCGTCAGTAGCATACCCTCTTTGTTCCGAAATTCCACTCTAAACCATTAAGCATCTGCCTTCATACTCCTGCATTTCCGCCTTTGCCACAAAGCACCCTCCATGGGTAGGTTTTCTGACTTCATCATCCTATGAGTCTATAGACCAAACTTAGACTCGTCCATCATCATTACTTCCTTCCTGAACAATCAACGCCGACTTCGCATTTGACACATTATTTTTCCGAAGCTCCTCTATCTTCTGAAGATAGTAGGCTTCATCTTTCTCATTTTCTTTCTTGTCATTCATCCTCCTAAGCATGCATTCTTTTCAAAAGTGTTTTTTACCATGAGAATAATTATATTTATAACCTGAATCACCCAGAAGCTTCTTTTCTTCATTATTTTGAGAGTTCTTGAAACTCTCATCTCTAGACTTCTCAGAAGTTGAATTACCTTGCTTGAACTCGTTTCTGAACCAGGATAAATTCTTTTTATAGAACTTCTTGGGATTGGACACCAAAAGAACCTTGTCTTCTTTTGAGATTTCGCTGTCTGATAGTTCTGATTTGGAATCTTCTTCAGCTAATTTCTTTCCCTTCGCAACCATTGCCAAAGATCCGAGACTTGAAACAAGCTTCACTTCCCTAGACACTTCATTTTCGTGAGATCTCAGAATTCCCATTAGCTTAGCCAAAGAGTAGCTTTTAAAATGTTCATGTTTCTTTACAGTGGACACAATATCCTTCCATTCAGATTTGAGTCCATTCATGAACGTAATTTTTTGTTCAATAACTTCATGCCTAAAATTGTGTTTAAGGATTATGCTTAATAGGTGATTAAATCGATTGAACGTCTAATCTAGTTTTTCATCAGGTTTTTGTACAAATGCCCCAAACTCTGATTAGAGCAAGGTTTGCACAGAGTGTTCTAAATCAGCATCACTCGATTAAAGCTCCTTAAATTAATCCCATATTTCCTTAGCAGTTTCACATGCACTTACAAGACGAAAGGTATCTGGTGGAAGAGAAAACCTTATGATTCTCATGGCCTTTATGTTGCTCATAAGCTTATCCTTCTCATTTTGTGGAACGTTAGTATTTTCAAGAATAATTGCATTGTAATCAGCTAAAGTCTTGATTACTCTCCTTGTGCATGTGTGCGAGAATGTCTCTTGAGTCATTTCTTGCCATATTCTAGCACCATGCTCTTCTATTCCAAGGACATAATCTTCAAAGTGCAATGCCCAGACTTCATAATCTTGAGGAAAGAGGATATGAATCCTTGTTGTAGATCCAATACTACTAGAGAGATTGAACAGAAGAGTATGAGGATCTTCGTTCTGCATATTGTCAAAAGTTCACAAGAACAAATATAGAACATGATATGTAAAAACTTAAATCGAGTTCAAGGGAGAAACTTGAGATCTAGATCTAGAGTCTACAACCGATTAGAACGATTGAGACAACAAGAAAAGATCTAAGTATTACGTAAAACCCTAGCAAAAACTAGACAGAAGAGTAGCAAATTGATTACATTATTTTCTGCTCTGATACCAATTTTGAGAACAATAAATATGATCGATTGATTCTATACTAAAGAGCGTGTGTTAAATGACAAGAACAATGAAGATCAAAAGTATGTCAAATGCTTAGACTAAATGACTCTTGAAGAGTTCTCAAGAACTTCTCTGTAAGAGCGTACGACAACCAGGGTTACAAAACATTAACCCTAAAGTTACATGCATGCACAATATTTATAGTCTAAGCTCCAAGCAGATCTGAGAACGGACAGACCCAAACTGGAATAAATAAGACTAAACCTATTTTACACAACATTATTAAGCCCAACATAGCTACAACAATTTAAAGACATATGATCATCCTACTGTTGGATTAGGTGTCTAAGGTCTTAACTAAATTGGTATACTGAGTGAATAATAGTAAAGTCCTTTTTGGGTTGCCCTCATACCCAGTAAATGGCATGGATTGATATTGAGAGATATATAATTTATTAGTATATTATAAGATTAATATATTAATTAGAAATGGAAAAAATTAATTAAGAATTAATCAGAGTTAATTTAATTAATTGTTTTGGATTAATTACAACTAATTAACAAGTCTAAGGATTAGAATGCAATTGTTTAGAAGTTAAACAAGGAAGCATTCTAGAACCTCCCTAGGAGGGGATGGTTCTGGAGTCTCTTTCTAGGGCTTCCAGAATTTAGGGAATGCGATATCTTTGGGCCCCTTGATGATTTATGTTGACATTATAGTGTTGGGTCCAGCCGGGACTAAATTGATATGTTCAGTTTGTAGTTTGGTAACGTCGTTACAAATCGGAAAATCAAGAAACAAAATCTTGGACCATGATATTGATTCTAATTAGTGTCTTATGTCCATACAATATTTGTAATAACATAAGAATACCTTATCTCTTATCTTCGGGCTGGTGTCTGATTTAATTAGAGTTTGGCAGTGGCTTGGAATGCAATCTTTACTAGGTATTTAAAGAGTTATAGTTGCAATTCCAGTTAACGCCTTATCTAAGTGGGAGACTGTTAGATTAATGTGTCTAAGTTCTTAACTAAATTGGTATATTGAGTAAATAATAGTAAACTCCGTTTTGGGTTGCCCTCATAACCAGGAAAAGGCATGGATTGTTACTGAGAGAGATATAATTTATTAGTATATTATAAGATTAATATATTAATTAAAAATGGAAATAATTAATTAAGAAATAATCAGAGTTAATCTACTTAATTGTTCTGGATAAATTACAATTAATTAATGGGTATAAGGGTTAGAGTGCAATTGCTAAAAATTTGAACAAGGAAGCATTCTAGACTCTTCCTGAGAGTGGACGATATTGGAATCCCTTTATATGGCTTCTTGAATCCTCCTAGGTTGATAAGGAAAGTGAATTTAAATTTCAATATAATATTATTATTTTGAATTCAAAATAGGGTTTCCTACAACTATAAATAGGGACCTCCACAGGACTCAAGAACCCTGCCCAAACATAAGGAAATTTTGAAATCCCTCTCTCTCTCTCTCTCTCTCTCTATTTTCGATCCTAGGGTTTGGGTGTGATTCATTAGAGGCTTCCATACCATTGGAGCTAAAACTCAAATAAGGGTTCTTCAAATTAGATTGTTATTTTCGATAATAGTAATAAGTTATATAATCAAACCTTGTAATTTTCGATTTTGCTAGGGTTATTTTGTTTTATAAAAGTAAGTTGCTATTATGAGAAAATCCATAGAACTTCTTGGTTGCATGTGTCCATAATTGTTATGTGAAATTTCTTAAGTACATAGAAGTAATCTAGAAACCACATCACCCACATGAATCCATGGAATGAGTTTGAAAAGATCATCCCTCAAATTTTATAAATTATAAGGGAACTAATAACAAAAGTTAGAATCACCCCCAAAGCTCTTAAGAAATACTCAAGTTGACCCTTTAAAAATTATATGCATATATAAGATGCTAAAACAAATTTCAAATCAAGCCAAACATTTCCTAGATGAAATACTCATTCAAAATAGATTTCGTGTATGAAAAAATGCTCATATAATATTTACATACCATTCAAGAGTATTAGAATATATAAACTAATTAAAACTTTATCAAACTTTGGTGATAAGTACATGTAATATTTGTATTTACTCACCTTATCTTGATGACACATAACTACACTTCTAATGGTGATTAGAGGGTCAAATATGATCCAATGAAAAACAAACATTCTTAGTTATTCATATTGACCAAACCTAAATGGTCAATTAGTGTTAGCAACTTATTTAAATTACAACTCTTTAACATGCATTACTTATCCATAATGAAACAATGTAAGTGATTTATTTTGTGTTGATGCCTTGAGATCAAGTTACAAATTCCTTTTGGGTTGGAGTTAGAGAATACACGATCCATGTCTTTTTTCAAATGAAATGTAACGTCCCCAAATCCTAACCATAATTCGTTTTTTTTATTTTAAATCGAAGTGTAGATTTCATAAAAAAAAGGTTTTGTGCGTAATCATTTAAAATCATGAATAATGTTTTCATGTCACATCAACAAAATCATAGTAAAAATGTGGAAGCTAGGTCATGTTTTTAAAAACCATAACATAACATAGATTTAGTTAACTGGTTTCCATGCCCCTTCGAGAATGTGTAGATATCCATTCATGCCAGCTCCTTGCCTTCGAACCTAAAGGTCCTGCAACTAGAAACATAATGTAATCCCTGCGTTTCTTGCTACACAAAAATGAGATGTGTAATTGACCTTGATCAACAATTGTAATCTTTACATGAATAAATAAAAGGATTTGTTTTGAATTTATGTGATCTATGTGTTTATATTATGTGTGTACAATATTATGTGAATACTTAATAAATAGGGCTAAATAAAATATTAAAATACTAATTAGGATAAATAGCCCTAATAGAAGTGGAAGTACTCATGATGAGGATTCGAGGATATAATGAACACTCAAATTTAACTTCATATGAAGAAGGTATGATCACTTGAAGTTACACGTTCAAATCCAATACGACAACGAGTGTCGTAAATAGTGAATTGGAGATGGACCACTCATTAGCCTAAGTAATCTAAACAAAAGTCGTAGTAAACCTAAAACCAAGAGCGTACATATAGAGAACGTCTAAATCTGACTTCGTAAGAAGAAATTATGATTTTTCTAATATTTGGGTGTAATAGTGTTAGCACAAAAATAGAATTTTAAATCGGTTGATTATTAGTCGAAACAATCTAAATGAGAGTCAAATATCTCCTTAATAGGATTCCATCGATATAAAGATACTCGAGAACGGATGTCGTAAGCAAAAGTTTTGATTTTTTACGGACTTTAGTAGTCTAACCCTATTAAAAATATAACTATAAAAATAAATTGAGAATTAGTCGATGAAGTCTAAACGAAACTTGTAGATCTTGTTGATAGTTATGTGTGGATATAAGGAACATCAAAAACGGATTTCGTCTGAAGAAGATACAAATTTTGGTAGTTTCTTGGAATGCACCATGCGCAAAAAGGCATTGCACGTAAGCTGCTAGAAGCTGTCACGCCGCTCCAACCACTGCATGACACGTGTCAGCAAGCGGGAGGGACGACCAGGCTAGGGCGCGGTGTGCACCTGGTTTGAGTGCGACTCTCATATCAATTTTTCAGCCTGGAAATTACCTTCAGCCCTCCATTCGATCCTCACACCTTTCCCAACTCTCCCTCTGATTCTGTGAGTTAAAATCTCGAAAATTCCTATTTGTTAGGACATTTTGGCGAAGCCCTGAGGTCCCTGAGAGCCCAGTAATTGGGAGTTATCGAGTCAGATTTCTGCCAGTACAATTTATGGAATTTTGTCAGGAAAATCTTTGTAATTTAAGCTACACTTGTATTGCTTTCGATGTAAATTATATTTATATTCATAGTCGTCGTTATAAATTTATAAATAAGGCTTTTCAGTAATTCCAAGTCATTATACTAATTGATCTACTTATGGGGGTGATGCCCAGGCTAGATTTAGTGAGGTGTTTAAAGTAGGATTTCCAAACATTATATTATGTATACTAAACGGACCCTACCTCTGATATGATCTTACTTGGTTGCTGCGTACTTGATAGATCTTGATGTAAACATTGGAATTGTTGAGGAATCTAGATTATCATTAGTCACAAAGAATATAGACTAAGAGTTGGTGATAATTAAACCTAGGTCACATCAAAGGAAATGTTAAGTGTTGAAGCAAAGTGATGTCCAACTTTCCATTCATACACTTTAACAAGTGAGTGAATAGTTACTTTTAGCTTACATATATATATATATATATATATATATATATATATATATATATATATATATATATATATATATATATATATATATATATAAATAAAGTATCCAGATGATTAAATGATATGTGTGCCTATTATCTATTTTCTTTGATATATGTGTTAGATGAATTATATGATTTTTACTTGATTTATTCATATACTAGGTGTGAGACCCATGTATTACATGGGTTCATTTAAAAGAAAATTTAAATATAAAATTTAAAATATTTGAGAAGTTGGAATTTATAAAAAAAAGTAAGAAAAATATTGAATTATAAAAATTAAAGTATTTTTTTTCAGTTTACACAAATAATTTAAATAAATAAATAAAAGAAATTAATAAAACTTTAATTTAGCAATTTTGAAATTAGAAGGAAAGTCCATTAATGAAATTGATATGCATTTATTATCAGATTTAAATAATATGTGGAATTTAATAAAATAGAAAAACCATAAAATGACATGTGGAATAAAAATTAATCTAAAATAACCATAAAATTACACGTGGCAAAAAAATAAGAATATGACATGTGGCAAAAAAATCTTTATTTATTAGGAAATATTTATTTTCATATATTTATGTAAAATATAATGGGTAGTGATATGTAACGCCTGCAAGATAGGGATAGATGATTAAGGTGTAAAAGGATAATTTTTCGTCACAACGATAAATAGTAATAATGGATAAAACATTATTTAGGAAAAATAATCTAAATAAAAGTCGTAGTGTTCGTAAAAGCAAACTTGTGCATATAGGGAACATCCAAATTTGACTTCATAAGAGCAAGTTATGATTTTGCGAAGTATTCAGCACAACTATGTTAACATACAAACCGACATTGAAATCAACTGACTGTTAAGAAAAACAATCTAAGTGAGAGTCGAAGATCAAATCAATACCTATATGTCGATATAAAGACAATCAAGAACGGATATCATATGGATGGGTGATGTTTTATATACGAACTTTAATAGTCTAAGCCTATAAAAATAAAGTGAGAATTAGACGATGAAGTCTTAATGAAAGTTCTAGATCTCATCGACAGCTACGCGTGGATATAAAGAACGTCAAAAAACAGAGTTCGTATGAAAAAAAAAACGATTTTCAAAGTTTTTAAAATTCAAGTGTGTCTCAGCACGCATGGCACGCACTGATAAAGGGGGCATGGACCAACAAAAAGATGACACGTGTCACAAAGTACGAGGATTGATGTGGCTGGAGTGCACGACATGCACCTTTAAAGGCATGGTCCGCAAGGTCGAGATTCAGCCTATAAATACCCCTAGCCCTCATTCCTCCTCACATAACTTCATAACATTTCCTCTGAAGTATTCAACCTTTGGTCTGATTTCTCTATAGATTCTAAGGTATCTTAGCTATTAGGAGTCTCTGAGAGCCCGACGAATAGAAGATCTGGATTTGGAGTTTCGGCAATGTAATATTTGGACTTTTTTCAAGAAAATCTTTGTACGTTAAGCTACACTTGTATCGCTTTCAATGTAACTTATATTTATATTCATAGTCATTATTATGAATTTATAAATAAGATTTATAAGTAATTCCAAGTCATAATATTGATTGATCTACTTACAGGAATGATGTCTAGGCTAGATTTAATGAGATATTTAAAGTGGGATTTCCAAACAGTATACTCTATGTAGCAAAAGGACCCTACTTCTGATTTGATCCTACCTGTTTGTTCCTTAATTGATAGATCTTGATGTAGACATTGGGATTAGTGAGGAATCTAGACTATCATTAGTCATAGGAAATAATAAACTAAAACTTAGTGATATGAACCTAGGTTACATCAGAAGCAAAAAGCTAAGATGTTAGGTGAAGCACTATTGAAATCATAAGTCATCCACTTTTAACAAGTGAGTGCATAGTTTCTTTCATCTTACACATAGATGTGAAGTATTTAGATAATTGAATGCTATATTGCTTATGTGAAAAGATGTTCTTTGTTAAATGAAATTTTATAAAGATAAATTTATATGATTTATACCATATATGTATTTTTATGAATACAATACATGGGTAATAAAGGGTAATGAAAGGTAAAAATGATAAGATGCGATAGTACAATGAAAGATGAAAATAATGATAGGATGTTATGACAATAGTACTATTGTACTAATGATGTAAGAACTAGTAATATTATACTAACGATGTAGAAACTAGTACCACTGTACTAAAGATGAAGGAACTAGTACTATTGTACTAACAAGTTAGTCATCTAATAGAATATATATGGCAAATACGATAATTACAATGATGGTCTTTAAGATAGGCCTCTATAGATGAATAAAGAAGATAATATGAATGGGTAATCGAGTTAATTATTTGATATGAAATAGATAATTAAACAAATTAACTATATTGTTGTGGCTTGAAAACATTATGTACTCACTAGGTTTCCTAACATGACCCGTCCATGTTCTTTGTATCACAGGAGGTAGTACAAAAATAATGATGTTCAAACCTGATGAAAGATTAGAGGAAATATAGGCCATAGTATTAAAAATAGTGTAATTCCTGTAGTGACTAAGTTTATGCTTATGTTTATTGTATCGGTTATGACATCCCAAGTCTTGATAAATCAATGAAAAACATTTCTTCGGAAATACTTTTATGGGACCAATTCCACAAAATAAAGAATACTCTGTTTTAATATAAGCATAACCAAAAAGGTCTTTTCTGATCGTGAAAATGGATATGTCACATGATGGGTTATGAGAATGATGAGAGGCCATGACTATTGATGAACCAATCGTCAAGCAGAGTATAGATGATGACTATAGACTATTCTAGACAGTCTAGTGGAAATGATGGTAGGTTCACAACATGTAGGTGTTAATGAACTATCAATTCATTTGATGTACTCTATCCCCCATGGTTGCCTTATTGACGTATATTTCTAAAGGAATCCCATAAGCAATATCGTCTACCCATTGCTGATGATGATCCTTAGGATATGTTCATTGAGATCAGTATTTCAAGATTGGTATGTGAGAATAAAGGGAATGGGTAATCGGGTAAATTATTTTATGTGAAATATATAATTAAACAACTTAATTATTGTAGGTTGAAAACCCTATGTGCTCACCAGGCCCCCAATCTGATGTATCACAGGTAGCAGTACGAAGGCACAAGGATGATGAGTGATTCGAGGAGTTATTAGGCCACAATAGAATAACTATTGTAAGGACTATTTAAATAAATTTATGCTTATCTTGTCTATATGGAATGATGACATCCCAAGGGTTTATATATAAATGAAAACTATTTCTTCAAAAATATATTATGTTTTGGGAACAAATTGTATATTAACTTTTATACATTGAAATAAATAAACATAAATAAAAAGTTTTAAATTGGCTGTGAAAATGGGGATGCCACACACAAGGTTGCAACTATAAGCCTAACGTTTAGTGGGTAATAACAACACTCACCCATTATACATATCATATGCATTTCACATCGTATCACGTAAACCTTAACTAGTATTCTATCTTATATCATTAACTACACATATAATGGAATAACATATATGCCAGCATAATAATCCCTAGTCCATTATATTCCATCCATGATTTCTATCTCTAGTTGAGCTAATATTAACTACTTCCCTCCGAGAGGTTGCTCATGGCAATATTGACCACTTCTATTTGATCGGTCTACATGGGCTTAACCACTTCCCTCTTAGAGGTTTATCATGGTCTTACATCCTTTTAATTTAACTAGATTCTCTCCTAGAGGTTTATATCTAGTTGGCATACATATAACACATATTCTATATAATAAGAAAGTAATGAAAACTCACCTGAATAGAAGACAAGATGAAATCCATAATCTCAAGCTAGTAAATATCAAGTCTTCCCCAAAAATACACAATAAATAACCTTAATTTAATAATTAAGGTAAACATACTCAACTACACTTCTTTATCGAGTTTGGGACCAATAAAAACTGTTATATGGGCAAAATACCATTTTGCCCTTCCACTAATTTTCAACACAACTGACTAAAAATCAACTGGTCAAAAAGTAAACGTCAATGGCCAACCACACCAAGGCTAGTCCTTGGCCGCGTCGTAGTCCAGTCACGACAAAATAGTCGTGGGACTCTTTATCTACCACAAAGTGGTCTGTCCCTGACTGCATCACAGTTCTGGTAGCAGAACACTTAACTCATTATGCACTCAATCCTTATAGACCAAGGATTATAACCTTAGATATGAATCTTGTGAAGGTCTTATGTAACAGCCCGGAATCTCAGGTATTATTAAAATTATGTTTTTGGGGTGATGTAAGAGGGGACTCGGCGAGTTGGAGCCTAGACTCGCCGAGTAGGATCGCGGACTTGGTCGCGGGTCCGCGACTGGACTCGACGAGTCCAGATATGGACTCGGCGAGTCGACGCTGTTCAGCAGAAACCCTAACCGTTCAGTTTGGATCGTATTTAACGCCTCTTAGGCCGTCATTTTCAGTCTTTTGGTCAATTGAGAGAAACCCTAATCGCTGTGGACGCCTAGAGCAAAGGAGAAAGCTTTGGAACTTGGAAGAATTGGTTAGGCAAGAAGAAGAGGGATTTGGCTAAAGGAATATCAAGGAGGATTGAGTCCTGAGATTTGGGGGACACAGAGAGTGCGTTTTCAGGTAATACTCGGACCAAATATGTTATTTTGATGTATTTATGAAATTAGGGTTTATAGAACCCATTTAGTGATTTGATGAAGAAATGCCTTGTTACCCC
Organism: Lactuca sativa; assembly: GCF_002870075.4. Taxonomy (NCBI): domain Eukaryota; kingdom Viridiplantae; phylum Streptophyta; class Magnoliopsida; order Asterales; family Asteraceae; genus Lactuca; species Lactuca sativa. The sequence continues at coordinate 292,225,354 of NC_056627.2, forward strand.
ACGATTATAGTCTTGTATTAGGACCTTTAGAGGTCCAGAAGGTCCCATGCATGTGTACTTCGGGACGGGACCTATCCCAGGAAGCAGTTACTCGTCTGCATGGCATGGACTCGCCGAGTTGTTCTTCAGACTCGGCGAGTAGCTTGAAGATTTACTGGGACTCGCCGAGTTGTTCATCAGACTCGGCGAGTGGAGTCGGGGTGGCCCCGCGATTCTTCCACGAGGACCTCGTCGAGTCAAGAGGTATACTCGACGAGTAGAAAGGGAATATTCAGGAATCTGTGAGGACGACTAGACTCGCCGAGTCGCCATGGTACTCGCCGAGTCCAGTCGAGTTGACCGTTGACCGTTGACCAGAGTTGACCTAAGTCTGACTTCTTAGGGATAGTCACACTTAGATGATATGAGTGTTAATGAGTTATGTAATGTTATAGGAGGGTTGTAGCTCGTTGGTTTGTGCGCGAGTGATTTCAGGAGTTGCTAGCTTTCAGCACTTACGAGGTGAGTCTTCTCACTATACTGTACCCGGAAGGGTTTGACTGTGTGACCGGAAGGTCGAATATGTTATGTGATATGTATGCTATATGTGGTAAGTTAAGTGTTATATGGATATGTATGCTATATGTGGTAAGTTAAGTGTTATATGGATATGTATGCTATATGTGGTAAGTTAAGCGTTATATGTGCTATGTATGATATGTGGGCCGGAAGGCAATATGTTATGGGCCGGAAGGCGATTATGTTATGGGCCGGAAGGCGTTGTAATGAGGACCAGAAGGTCAGGGCCTGGAAAGGCGTATGTGTGTAAGTGTATATTGGGGAACTCACTAAGCATTTATGCTTACAGTTGTTGTGTATGTATGTATTTCAGGTACTAGCGAGGACCGTGGGAAGGCGCCGGCATGATCGATACACACTGAAGATTGTTTTAGGATCTTGGGAGTTTGAATAATTGTATTGACCGAATAGTTAAACTATTTATGCCTTGTTTTTAATGGAAAATATTATGTTTTAAAAATGAAAAATTTGTTTGAAAAATTTGAGTTGTTACAATTGGTATCAGAGCCTTGGTTTGAGGGATTCGGGTGCACCTTCGGGGGTAACTGAACTCAAACCGAGGATTTGAGGAAACTTTTCAAATAAAGGCATAAACTTTTGTAAATGGTTTTGTGGTAAGCAAGAAAGAAGCAGTGTGTACGATCAGTCAGCGCCCGAACGGTAAAGATCCCCAAAAATACCTTACAATATTATATGATATGAATTGTTATGCATGCTAGAAGACTAGGTACTCATGATAGGACTAGAGTGGCCTGATTTGTGATGCCTTAGTCTAGGGAAGTTTGCTTATATGAGATGCTTTGCTAGTATGCGGGTAGATAGTGCATATCAGAAGTAGAGTACTCACTATCCGAAGTTTGGGGAGGAGGACTTGGGATGAACACTGATGCGGTGTGGTCGGTAGTATTGGGCCCGTACTACCGAGGACACCGGGTCAGTGGGAGACCCAAGTAAGAATCCCTGGATGTCGGGGACGGGGTAGGGTCGCGTTATCGAGTGCAATTACACTTGATAGAATCTCTGATAGTTTTATGTTGTATTTCAGAGATATCATGGTTAGACCGCGGCACGGGGCGAGTACGAGCGGTGTGAGTGACGAGGATATTCGTCAGATGATCCACGAGGAGGTGGCGGCGGCGATCCGGGCCGAGATCCCGGAGATGTTTGGGTCTATCAAGACCACCCTTATGGAGACGTTCGACGAGCGGTACGCCGCATTGACTGAGGCTGCAACCGCTGCAGCTACCGCAGCTGTGGCCGCTGCTAGGCCACAGGGGGGTGATTCATTGCTGTTCCGAGAGTTCAGCAACACGAAGCCACCAGAGTTCGATGGGACGCAGGATCCGATTGCTGCGATGAGGTGGGTCGCAGATATAGAGGGGTGCTTCTACACTTGTTCATGCCCGGAGCACCTGAGGGTACGGTTCGCTTTGAACCAGCTCCGTCTGGGAGCCAAGGACTGGTGGAAGTTCGTGACGGCGAACTTCACTTTAGCAGAGACTGCGGCAGTGACATGGGAGGGGTTCACTACCATGTTCAGGGATGAGTACGTTCCCCCGGTGGAGCGGGAACGATTGGTTCAGGAGTTCTTAACCCTCAAGCAGGGTACTGATTCGGTGGCGGCGATCACGCGGAAGTTCCACGAGAGGGCGATGTTTTGCCCCGAGCTAGTGGCCACAGAGCAGGCTCGGATGAGCCGGTACTTGGGTGTTCTGAGGAGGGAGATCCGGGAGTTTGTGTCAAACTCCACTTACCATACTTTTACTGAGCTTCAGGCGAATGCCAGGAAGCGTGAGATCGAGTTAGAGACTCAGGCCAGGGAGGAGGCCGAGTCTCAGCAGGCAGACCGGCGACCGGCTCAGTCTCAGCCGGCAGCCAAGCGGATCAAGTCCGCCGATTCGAGGACGGGAGGTTCGAAGAACCGCACTTGCGTAAAGTGCGGTAAGGGTCATGATGGGGCGTGTCGAGCCGGTGCTTGCTACAAGTGTGGCAAGGAGGGACACATTGCTAGGGAGTGTCCCAAGGGATTTATGGTTTGCTTTCATTGCAACCAGACCGGCCATCGGAAGGCCGAGTGCCCTCAGCTTCGTCAGGGATCTGCGCCTGTTGCCAGGACTACTGAGACTCGACCGGTGAAGGTCGAGGCCCCGAGGGCTCGTGGGAGAGCCTTTCAGCTGACTGCGGAGGAGGTCCGCGCTGCGCCCGATGTTGTGGCAGGTATGTTGTAATTCATGTATTTATTTTAATGTCGATATGTTATGCTTATATTATTATGCGCGTAGGTACCTTCCTTGTGAACTCTGTGCCTGCCTTAGTGTTATTTGACTCGGGTGCGAGTAGGTCCTTTGTGTCCTTGGCCTTTAGTCAGCATATCGGCGTTAGTCGTGAGTCGTTGAGTCGACCTTTGAGAGTTTCTATAGCTGACGAGAAGGTGATTTGTGCTACGGGGGTTCTTCGGGGATGTGTACTAGAGATTTTCGGGATTGGATTTTCAATTGACCTGATTCCTATCGCGATGGGGGATGTCTGTGTCATCGTGGGCATGGACTGGCTGAGCCGGTTCGGCGCTGTCATCGACTGTGAGCGTCAGTTGGTGACTATACGAGACCCTAGAGGGGGAGTTCTTTCGGTGTACGGCGAGGGTACCCGTTCGGGATCAGCTTTTTGTTCGGCCGCTAGGGCGAGGCAGTGTCTACGGCAGGGCTGTAAAGGTTTTGTGGCGTATGTGATGGATACGCGGGAGGTTTCCGAGAAACCGAAGTCAGTTGAGGAAGTTCCGGTGGTGCGCGAATTTTCAGATGTCTTTCCCGAGGAGTTGCCGGGAGTACCGCCTGTGAGGCAAGTAGAGTTTAGTATTGATCTGGTTCCGGGGGCAGCGCCTATTGCTAGAGTGCCCTATCGTCTTGCACCTCCAGAGATGCAAGAGTTGTCTTCGCAACTCCAGGAGTTGCTGGGAAAGGGATTCATTCGGCCGAGCAGCTCGCCATGGGGAGCACCTATTTTGTTCGTCAAGAAGAAGGATGGTTCACACCGGATGTGCATTGATTACCGGGAGTTGAACAAGCTAACGGTCAAGAACCGTTACCCGTTGCCGAGGATCGATGATTTATTCGATCAGTTGCAGGGAGCATCTTGGTTTTCCAAGATCGATCTGAGGTCGGGTTACCATCAGGTGAGAGTACGGGATGAAGATGTCCAGAAGACAGCGTTTAGGACGCGATATGGGCATTATGAGTTTGTGGTGATGCCTTTTGGACTCACCAATGCCCCGGCTGTGTTCATGGATCTCATGAACAGGGTATGCAGGCCGATGTTGGATCGGTCGGTGATCGTATTTATCGACGACATTCTGGTGTATTCGAAATTGAGAGAGCAGCATGAGGAGCATTTGAGGGAGATCCTTGCGGTATTGAGGTCGGAGAAACTTTATGCAAAGTTCTCCAAATGTGAATTCTGGTTGCGGGAGGTCCAGTTTCTAGGACATGTGGTTAATCAGAAAGGGATATTGGTCGATCCGGCCAAGGTTGAGGCGGTGATGAGTTGGGAGGTGCCGAAGTCACCCTCTGAGATCAGAAGTTTCCTTGGGTTGGCGGGGTATTATCGGAGATTTATCAAGGATTTCTCCAAGATCGCTGTGCCACTCACCAGATTGACCCGGAAGGGTGTTACGTTCTCATGGGGGCCCGAGCAGCAGACCTCCTTTGAGACACTTCGCCAGAGATTGTGCGAAGCCCCGGTATTAGCTCTCCCAGAAGGGATGGAAGATTTCGTGGTATATTGCGACGCATCGATTTCGGGATTGGGTGCAGTGTTGATGCAGAGGGGTCATGTGATAGCTTATGCATCGAGGCAGCTGAAGCCTCATGAGGCGAGATATCCCACGCATGATCTAGAGCTGGGGGCAGTAGTGTTCGCTCTCAAGATTTGGCGCCACTACTTGTATGGGGTTCGATGTACGATATACACGGACCATAAGAGTTTGAAGTATTTGATGGATCAACCCAACCTAAATATGCGTCAGAGGAGGTGGTTGGATGTGGTCAAGGATTATGATTGTGAGATCCTGTACCACCTAGGCAAGGCTAATGTGGTAGCCGATGCATTGAGCCGCAGGGCGGAGAGCACTCCATTGCGAGATGTGTGCTTGAGACTGACCGTGATGACTCCTGTATTGGACGATATTCGTAGGGCACAGGCTGAGGCTGTGCGACCAGAAATGCAGAAGAAAGAGCGGGTTGTGGGGCTAATCTCAGAGTTTGTCAAGGATGGTCGAGGCCTTATGACGTTTCGGGGTCGGATTTGGGTGCCGTTCGTGGGCGGTACGCGTATTACGTTGATGGAAGAGGCTCATAAATCGAAATTCTCGATCCATCCCGGTGCTACAAAGATGTATTTGGATCTAAGGAAGGAATATTGGTGGCCCTGTATGAAGAGGGACGTGGCATGGTTCGTTGAGAAGTGCTTGACCTGCCGTAGGGTTAAGGCTGAGCACCAGAGACCGCATGGCAAGTTACAGCCATTGGAGATCCCCGAGTGGAAGTGGGAACAGATTACTATGGATTTTATCACCAAATTGCCGAGGACTGCTAGGGGAGTTGACGCAATTTGGGTGATCGTGGATAGGTTGACAAAGAGTGCACACTTCCTTGCCATCAGTGAGAGTTCTTCGGCGGAGAAATTGGCGGAGATATACGTTAGAGAGGTGGTGTCTCGGCACGGGGTGCCGATCTCGATTGTGTCAGACCGTGATGTGCGCTTTACTTCCAGATTCTGGAAGAAATTCCATGAGGAGCTGGGTACTAAATTGCATTTTAGTACCGCATACCATCCCCAGACAGACGGTCAGAGCGAACGGACAATTCAGACGCTGGAAGACATGCTCCGAGCGTGTGTGTTAGACTTCGGGGGTAGTTGGGATGCGTACTTACCATTGGCAGAGTTCTCCTACAACAACAGCCATCATTCGAGCATTGGTATGCCACCTTTCGAGCTGTTGTATGGTAGGAGGTGTCGGACCCCCATTTGCTGGGGAGAGGTGGGACAGAGAGTGATGGGCAGCACGGACATCGTGCTCCAGACGACAGAGCAGATTCAGCGAGTGAGACAAAGGTTATTGACTGCCCAGAGCCGACAGAAAAGTTATGCAGACAGGCGCCGATCCGAGCTTGAATTTCAGGTCGGCGACTTCGTTCTCCTGAAGGTCTCTCCTTGGAAAGGAGTGATTCGGTTCAGAAAGAGAGGCAAGTTGGGGCCCCGGTATATTGGGCCATTTCGTGTGATTGCAAGGATAGGTCGGGTAGCTTACCGGTTGGAGTTGCCAGCGGAGTTGGGTCAGATCCATGACACTTTTCATGTGTCGCAGTTGAGGAAGTGCATAGCCGATGAGTCGGCAGTGGTTCCATTGGAGGATATTCAGGTGGATGCGAGCCTGAATTACGCGGAGAGACCAGTGGCTATCAGGGATCGGAAGATCAAGGTTCTGAGGAACAAGGAAGTACCTCTGGTGTTGGTTCAATGGCAACACCGTAAGGGATCAGAAATGACTTGGGAACCGGAGCGCGAAATGCGGGAGCAGCATCCGGAACTATTTGCAGAATGAGACTTCGAGGGCGAAGTCTAATCCAAGTGGGGGAGAATTGTAACAGCCCGGAATCTCAGGTATTATTAAAATTATGTTTTTGGGGTGATGTAAGAGGGGACTCGGCGAGTTGGAGCCTAGACTCGCCGAGTAGGATCGCGGACTTGGTCGCGGGTCCGCGACTGGACTCGACGAGTCCAGATATGGACTCGGCGAGTCGACGCTGTTCAGCAGAAACCCTAACCGTTCAGTTTGGATCGTATTTAACGCCTCTTAGGCCGTCATTTTCAGTCTTTTGGTCAATTGAGAGAAACCCTAATCGCTGTGGACGCCTAGAGCAAAGGAGAAAGCTTTGGAACTTGGAAGAATTGGTTAGGCAAGAAGAAGAGGGATTTGGCTAAAGGAATATCAAGGAGGATTGAGTCCTGAGATTTGGGGGACACAGAGAGTGCGTTTTCAGGTAATACTCGGACCAAATATGTTATTTTGATGTATTTATGAAATTAGGGTTTATAGAACCCATTTAGTGATTTGATGAAGAAATGCCTTGTTACCCCACGATTATAGTCTTGTATTAGGACCTTTAGAGGTCCAGAAGGTCCCATGCATGTGTACTTCGGGACGGGACCTATCCCAGGAAGCAGTTACTCGTCTGCATGGCATGGACTCGCCGAGTTGTTCTTCAGACTCGGCGAGTAGCTTGAAGATTTACTGGGACTCGCCGAGTTGTTCATCAGACTCGGCGAGTGGAGTCGGGGTGGCCCCGCGATTCTTCCACGAGGACCTCGTCGAGTCAAGAGGTATACTCGACGAGTAGAAAGGGAATATTCAGGAATCTGTGAGGACGACTAGACTCGCCGAGTCGCCATGGTACTCGCCGAGTCCAGTCGAGTTGACCGTTGACCGTTGACCAGAGTTGACCTAAGTCTGACTTCTTAGGGATAGTCACACTTAGATGATATGAGTGTTAATGAGTTATGTAATGTTATAGGAGGGTTGTAGCTCGTTGGTTTGTGCGCGAGTGATTTCAGGAGTTGCTAGCTTTCAGCACTTACGAGGTGAGTCTTCTCACTATACTGTACCCGGAAGGGTTTGACTGTGTGACCGGAAGGTCGAATATGTTATGTGATATGTATGCTATATGTGGTAAGTTAAGTGTTATATGGATATATATGCTATATGTGGTAAGTTAAGTGTTATATGGATATGTATGCTATATGTGGTAAGTTAAGCGTTATATGTGCTATGTATGATATGTGGGCCGGAAGGCAATATGTTATGGGCCGGAAGGCGATTATGTTATGGGCCGGAAGGCGTTGTAATGAGGACCAGAAGGTCAGGGCCTGGAAAGGCGTATGTGTGTAAGTGTATATTGGGGAACTCACTAAGCATTTATGCTTACAGTTGTTGTGTATGTATGTATTTCAGGTACTAGCGAGGACCGTGGGAAGGCGCCGGCATGATCGATACACACTGAAGATTGTTTTAGGATCTTGGGAGTTTGAATAATTGTATTGACCGAATAATTAAACTATTTATGCCTTGTTTTTAATGGAAAATATTATGTTTTAAAAATGAAAAATTTGTTTGAAAAATTTGAGTTGTTACATCTTAATGGGTAAGTTTCCCAACTTTATCCACATCCAATCCTTAAACATGCAAAAATACCAAACCCTAACTCTAAGGGGGGGGTCCAAAACCCTACCCAATCTTTGCATGAATCATAAGTAGGATCAAAACTCACTTTATACACCATAATAGGTCCAAAACACTGCCCTAAACAAGCCTTGTGGACTTGGAGTTTCCAACTACATACAAATGTGTCAGAAGGGACCAAAATGACCATAACTTCATCTAATCATAATATCTATGATATTGCTTGATTTATTCATATATTTTGTGCACTATCTTTGATATTTTTAGCTACATTTGTGTTTAATTTAAGATAAAAGGTGCTTATGATGTTTTAATTTTGTTTTGTAGCAGTGAAGACATGCTCGGGATTAAACGGAAGCAAATGTAGAGATGGAAGCAGGAAGAATGGATTGAGTAAACTAAGGTCAAAAGATAAAGATTCTGAAGTTCCCATAGAATGGACGTTTGCCTACCACACTGTGGTGAGGTGTTTATGCGCGATTGGTGTCACACCCTACCCAGCCGTTGTTAGAAACACCGGGCAGTGCAACGTTGGGATAATTGTATCTTGGCAACAGGCACAATCAATCACACATGATATTTATTTATTATTGATTTTGAAGGATTATATTATTTTATGGAGAGACACAAACTCCTGATATAACTATACTAAACGTCAACAACTTCCTTGCAAACTTCCTTCATACTTGGGGGACACTCTTCCACACTTATATTCCTAAGAATACATGTGTTTTGAAAGTCAACACAATGTTGGTGAGTGCACAAATTTTTATTTTGAAAATTTGAATTCCTTTTAAGAATACTTTTTTTAGTAAAAACCTACCTTATTTATTTATATAGTCTTCTATCTTTTAAGATAACTTTTATTGATCTTAAATGACTATCTTTTTTAGGATATCTAATGGTCCTAACATATTATAATTAGAATAGTCTTTTGTTAATCGTAATTTACTATCTTTTAAGGATTTCTAACGATTCTAACGTATTTTAATTACCATACCAGGCATCCTAATGGTAATCTAAGATCTAAGGAAATTTTTAATATATTAACGTGAGCCCCTATAATCGACTCTACAACCATAAATGTACCCCTGATCACGACGCTTCATCGGACGTCAAATAGTAACTTATATGGAAGGTATCCTACTGGGATTGTAGCTAGAAATTGTAGGTGGCTCATTGTCTCGTATAGATCTATACATAACTTCCTAGCTCTCGGAAGATTAACATATATAGGTATTGGGGATATGCCGAATTTAATCGATACTTTTGGATGAATAACCAACTCACTAACGTATTAACGATATGGTTTTATCTTCTATCTTTTAGTCTTTTATCTTTATTATAAATACACCTATATATATATATATATATATATATATATATATATATACACACACACACACACACACATCACACTATCTTTGTATATACCTCTTCCGAGTATATATCATCAAATAATCTTTGTGTATGTGTGTGTGTGTGTATATATATATTTGATAATTCTATTTTGATCTCATAATTATCTGTTATATATATATATATATATATATATATATATATATATATATATATATATATATATATATTGTAACGCCTGCAGATCCGGGCTAGTCAATTTAGAAGCAATAGGGGTCGAAAACGACTTTTCGACAAAAAGATTATTTAGAATAAATAATCTTAACCAAGTTGTAGAATATGTCACAGGGTTTCCGTACATATAAAGAACGCCGAAATCCGAGTTATAACGAAGAAGTAATGACCCGTCGAAGTTTCGCGTCAGAACCGGCACGGCGCCTGGAAGCGTAAATAGTAAATTTATGATAGAGAGAGATTTAGCCTTAGCGCTCTAAACGAAAGTCGTAGAATATGTTAAACTAAGAACATCGATAAAAAGAACGCCCAAATCTGACTTCGTATGAAGAAGTTATGATTTTTCGAAGTTTCGGATTAGCGGTGTACAGCCCGAAATTCGAATTTTAGATCGATTGATTTTTAGCCGACACAACCTAAACAAGAATCGAAGATCTCGTTATTAGTAGCGTAACGATAAAAAGACAGACGAAAATGGACATCGGATAAAGAAGTTATGAGATTTTAACGGACCAATCCTGTCCCGGCCTGTTAAAAATATAACTTTAAAAATAAAGTCAAAATTAGCCGACGGAGTCTAAACGAAAGTTGTAGAGTACGTCTCCAACTACGCGTGGATATAAAGAACGTCAAAAACGGAGTTCGTATGAACGAGTTACAAATTATAATAGCATATTTACGTATTAAAATAAAGTATAAATCATGTATACGTACACATATATATACATATGTATATATCATTAGAAAGGTATCGATGATGCGGTCATTATAAGACTAATGTTGAGTTCTTTCGACATTAGTTTAGTACAAATATCATTAAATCCATTTAAAATAGTATTATAGAGGGGTGTTTAGTTGTTTATATAACTAAAAGGTCATTAAGTAATTATGGAGGGTAGTTTTTGAAAATTCAATTAGTATAAATAAGAGCCTTGGGCTCTCATATTTCTTGCACCATTCTCTTGATTCAAGAGTCTTTCTCTCCTTATCCCCCGAGCATTTCGGTCCCTCGTGATTCGACTTCTCTTTCTGTAGTTTTAGTATAGTAAGGTGAGCGCTGAAGCGCTGCACGAATCTTTCTTAGAAAGATTCAGCGACGAAGTTCTGCCCCTACAGAGCCCGACTCCTAGCTAAAATCTCCTTGTTTCGTCGAAGGAAATTATTTTAAAGTAAACGAAGCGCTGTCCGAGTACCGAGTCACCACCTTCTCAAGTGAGTGCATGGTCCCTTTCATCTTACACATAGATATGAAGTATTTTAAATATAAATTACGTGTTATGTGTGCATATTGTCTTAATACTTGCTGTCTATGCTGGTGAAAGATTTTTATACATGTTTTAAATGATGTAAACTGTATAAAGTATTTTATATCTACAAAATATGTTGCGTAAAACATGGGTAGATGAATGATGAGGGATAAAAGCTGAAATAGAGGAACATTAGTAGTACGGACCTAGTGCCCTATAGGTAATACATTGGCAGCAGTGGACCAAGTACCCTATAGATGAGCACTGGCAGCTACGCCACAACCCGTAGATGTTTTAGATCTACGGTAAACGTCCTAGCAGCTGCGCTCTAAGGACAGTATCAACAGCTGTGCCTAATAGGGAGCCTTATGACCATGACAGTGGCGTTAAAAGGTCAATACCGGCAGAAGCGCCTCATAGGAAATGTCCCAATTCTGGCAGCTGTGCCTAAGTGACAAGATTAGCAGCTACGCTTGACCAAAGTGTCATTGGTAACAATGGACTTCATGTTGTTTCCTTAGGATGATCCTTAGGAATGAATGAATGAGAAATAGCTGATTCTTAGGGTAGATCCTTAAGAATAAAGAAGATAATGGGGATGGGTAATTGGGTTGATTATTTGATTGTTTAAACATAATAATTATATTATTGTGGGTTGAAAACCCTATGTACTCACCAGGTTTCCCAACCTGACCCACTCAGTTTATTTATATCACAGGTGTTGATATGAAGTGACATTACACTGAGAGATTTAAAGAGATGTAGATCACTAGTGTAAATAATTGTAAGTTCTGTTTATGCTTATGTTTCTGTATTAACGATGACATCCCAAACGTTTTAAAATGAAATAAATACGTTTCTTCGAAAATGTTTTAATAACGTATTTATCATGTTTTTCTGGGAACAAATTCCGCAACAGTTTTATAAAATGAAGTACTCTGATTTTTATAAAGCATAAACAACATCGGTCTTTTCTGGCCGTGAAAATGGGGATGTCACATATATATATATATATATATATATATATATATATATATATATATATATATATATATATAAATTGTCATATACATACCCTAATTATGGTTATTTTAACAGGATATTTTGGCAGTGTAACAATTAAGTACAGTGCATATCCTAAATCTTGTCTAGCATAACTCTTAGGTACTTAAAGGTTCCTAGGGATTTGTTCATTATAACATCTAGGTATTACCAACTCCTGTATTATCGGGCATTATATCTTTTAGACATAAATCATAGCTTAAATCTAGGCATAGTATCTATAGTTATACTATCATATGGTATCTTGCATATAATAAAATGACTTAATATTTATAAGATAAATATTTTTTTTAAAAATAATTTGTTAAACATGTATCCCCCCTTTAAAACATTTTAAAATAGTAAAATAGGGGTCGTGAATTGACTCTAGGGTTTAAAACCACTAATGTAGGGTAGAGACAAGCTTGGAACTTTGGGGACCGCTCTATGAGGAAACACACAAACAAGAGAGAAATAGAGGTGTGTTTTGAAGGTGTGTTGGATTGAATGGCACAACCCTCTATTTATAGTCGAGTTTTGGGGGTGTGCATCGCGCTTTTCATATGCGTGCGGTGCATTTTAACACCATAGGTCCACATGAACTTGCCACGTTTTCCCACCCCACAGCCACCAAACACGCCGAGTGCCTTCAACAGTCTCAATCTTCAATTCCATCAGTTTTACTAAAATCTCTACAAAATGGTAAGATTTTTCATCCCAAATATTTTGAAAGTAAAGACGGGAGTGTTTTGTAGCAGAGTTGGCTTGGAGGTTGGACCTATACAATCGATCGGAGGCCATGACCTAGGGTTTTTGGTATCTTTCTAGACACTTGTAACACAGACCTTCTAGAAGGAATGAATAGGGTGAATTGGTGGACTACTATTTCCAATGGTGTTCACTTTCCATTGGTAGCTCAAGAAGGTGACATTCGGTCACCCATTCGCCCCCTCATTCATTGTTTTATCTCGAGTAATATCAATATTAGGAAGGACGCAAATAAAGTTTCCAACCTTGACATTTTTTTCTTATGGAGCATTCTTATGCCCGGGGTTTTCTGAAACATACCTTATTGTCTGGAAAAGTACTTGGTGGAAAGGGTGGCTAAGGATAGAAAAGGGGCACCAATCTGTGGTGGTATGTTGGTGACAATGTTGGTTAGATCCTATGGGTTTTTTGAAAGAGGGGTAGAAAACTTCTTGACTTTGATGCCAACACGTCACTTCAATATCCTTCTCTACAAGTGGGTTAGGATTGTACAAGACAATGGACGGAATAATTATTCTATTCCCAGGGACGATGTAGTAGAGCAATCGGGATTGGGGCGAAGGGTGAGGTCGCGCCCCAATGATGTTCAGGAGGAACCCCTAGTGATCCCCATGGAGGATGAGATGCGTATGGATTTATATAATCGGGCAATGCATAGGTACCAAGACAATATTGGTCGGGGGCTTAATTATCAAAACTTGCATACGAATATCCTATTCCAACACTTGTAGATTTTACGAAAGGATGGGTATCCTACCTCTTATCCATACATCCCTAGTTAGGATGAATTATGGGATGAAATGCAAGGAGGAGCTGGTGGAAGTGGAGCAGGAGGAGAAGATAGATTATCCTTTTCAATCTTAATTTTTATGTTTGAAGTTGTTGAAGACTATTTTTATTTCTATTTGTCTTTATTTGTGTGTGTTTCAATCTTTTAGGTATGTAGGATTAGTGTAGGAATCATAATTTAGTTTTTGTTTCCTTTTTATTATGTAGTTGTTGTTTTTGATTTCTGCATAATTAGGGTTGAGAAATGAGCGAATTTTTAAAGCCTTGAAAGGAACCAAGTGAGGGGTAGAATCTTTGACGAGAAAATAGAAGATTTTGAGTGATTCCGTGTTTATATTTTCTGAGGGGAACTATATTTACAAAAGATATAAAAAGGTGTATTGCATTAGTACCCCTTTTAACCAAAAGAAACATCGTTGAGCTGAAGGAATGTAGATTACGAAATTACCACTAAACACGTCGTGGTCATACCTAAACACGTTGTGTTCTAGTCAAAATACACGATTTTCGTCTGATCAACAAAAGAACATGGCATGCTTCCTATCTATACTCGGCATGTTGAAATCTTAGTCAAATTTTTTCAAATCATTAATTTGTACCTACTCGAGGCGGGTATTTTCCATATTTCTTGAGTCCATTCCAAGGGCGTTCCAAAGTGCTTTTTCCAGTTATGTTACGAGATGTCAACCACACGAGACATATGACAACCAAGGCATGGATGGGCTGTTCCATGCCAAAGTCAGCTGAAGAAGGAGCAAAAAGAAGAAAATCAACCTCGCCACTTCTATCCCAGGGGAGTCTGTTCATTTTCTCCTTATTTACCTGTTATTTAATTTGCATAACATGCAATAGAGACATTGCATGAATTAAGTGTGGGGCATGGGGTTTCTTACATTATTAGAATCTAAGTATAATTTTTTTTAAAAATTGCATCAAAATTGCTATCTTAATTCATAAAATTATGGTAAAAGCAATTTTCATTATTAGGATTCCATGCTAGTATTGTGTTTGATGATTTGATGCGAGCCTAAATGTTTACTTGAGCCAACATACGTTATAGTGTATTTGTCGACTCCTTATCTTAATGAAATCATGGAACAAAAACATGAACTTACTTAGTTTGAGGGACACAACATGTTTAGCATCGTGTACTTGAAATGTATCCAGGAAAGCTTAAGTAGTCATTGCACATGAGACTAATGTCTTTAATCAATAAAGGATGAAGTTAAATCCCCTTGTGTAAGCATATATTTTTCTAGGAATTTTAGTTTTGAGGGGAAAAAGCGCATATGAAAGAAACAAGTGTTGCAATGTTTGAAAAAATCTACAAGTAATGAAGACATCAAGAAGAGTTATAAATTATCAAAGATTCAAGGAAAAAGTTGTTATTTTATTTTATTTATTTGTAATTTTATTTTCTAGATTATTTTTTCATATGTATGCTTGGGGGTTTAACCAAATATACCTTAAGGTTAAGAAAGTTTTCTACGGATGGATTCAGAGGGATGCATAAAATGAGTGTTGTTCAAAAGAAGTGAGTGAGTGTTTATGAAGATTGTAAGTAATTAGGATTAGGGAGGTTCTTGGGAAAAATTAGACACTAATACATGTGTTGCGATCTTGGCATAATGGTTGGATTCAATTTGGATTGTCTTATGTGGTATTGGTATGTTAAAATTTAGTTTTGCTTGGGGGCAAGCAAAATCAAGTGTGGGATATTTTGATATTGACATATTTAATCATATAATTCATGCATTATCTTAATATTTTATGTTGCATTTGTTTCAAATATTGAACAAAAGGTACTTAATTGGTTTAAAATTTCTTTTGCAACAACAAAGACATGCTCGGAAGGAAAAGGAAGCGGAATTGGCAAATGGAAGCTTGGATCTTGGATTTTGAAGAAAAAGAAGAAATTAAAGAAGAACACAACGTGTTAACGTTGAACACGGTGTCTTGCATTGGAAATTCGTGATGGAATATTGCCTTGTCGTACACGCGTTTTTAATAAAGAACACGACATGTTGGGTCCTAAAACACGCTGTGGTGCACCGTTTTTCAGAATCTATATTTAGATCATTTCTAGTCGAAATGCTAACTTATGTTGGAGGTTTTATCGATTTTTAGAGGCCAGTGACATCTCTAAGGAATTGTGGATTACAGAATTTGACTAGAAGCTTGTTCTTGAAGAGATCAAAGGCAATCCATCATTACTTTACTTAATTCCTTTGTTTACATCATGCATGCAATGTTGAATTTCATTTTTATGATTGTTTTAGCTAAAGTCATGGGCTAAAAACCCTACTTTCATTTAGCGTAGAGGATCTTATGACTATGTGTTGATTTTGTGGTTTTGGATTATGTTGAAGTGATTATTTATCATGTTAAGCTTGTTAAAAGAACCTCATGTGTCAATAATGATTATTTTCTATTAATTACTAGGTAAATTGAGATTGTATGAACATCTTTTTGATTGCTTGCATCATATAGTTTTATGGCCATCAAAATTGTAAGCCTAGTGTTGTGAACATAACCTAGGGTTAACTAAAGAATAAGTAAATTAATGTATGAGGTATATATGATAACCAACCATATATGAATTAATTTAACCAACCAATTAAATTAATCACCATTACAAGTCTTGCATGATTCGAACTTAATACTAGTAAACTTTTTAGTTTAATCAACTGATCAATGCTTGGATTGATTTGTTTGTTAAATGATTAGTAATAATGAACATGAACCTAATCATAAATCGGTAATTGATGATACATTAATCCATTGAACTTGCCACAAAATCAACCATTGGAGTAAATGAATCGAATCTAAAAGGTAGTCTCATTAATATTCTTGAATCAAGTCGTTTTTTTTCCTTCAATTAGTTGTTAATTGTTTCTTTGTTAAGTTCTTAATTGATTGTCTAAGTTTCTAGTCTTGTAAAACTAGAGAAAATTTCCTCTTTAATCATTTTTAAATTAGTTAACATTAGTAGTATTTTTAATTGGTTTTACCGTTCCCTGTGTTCGATACCTTACTTACATGTACTAAACTACTATTCGATTGGATAAACTGCGTATCGTGTGTTGGTTTTTGTCTAAGTTAGTTAGGATTAAAACTAGTATATTTCATATGTATCACCCACCTGACCACACCTGAAACATTAAGAAACATGCGTGCGGCAATTACCCAATGAATCCTACCACACCTCCAGCACAATCCATGAATCTCTCGATCTACTAACCAAAAACCCGCCACCCAAGCCTTCATAGTTATTGCTGCATATGTATGAACCTGATCCTGTCTTTTCTTCCGATGTTGAGTCTCTAACTCCAAACTCTTTCTACGAGCAACAAAATACGTTCATTGAATGCGTATTTGGTCCGAACTCACCCGATTTTTTCAAAAAAATTGGGGGGGGGGGGGGGGGGTTGGGGAGGGTAAAAGAGTAGTATGCTACCACTGCTACTCCACGAAGTGTTTCGAGTAACAATCGCGGTATAAAATCTGAATCAACCGATGATTTCAAGAAAACATATATACTATCAAGCTTGGTCGTGTTGCCTTTTCAGATAACCGCTCCAGTGCGCGACACTCAGAATGCGCCGACGATAAGCTCGTCGAGAAAAGATCGGTCAATAAAGCATCTTTTGAACAATCACCCAAAGTTTCCCCATTGGGCATAGAAATATAAACCTCTACCCGGTGTTGGCTGCAGATCTCATCCCCGTCATCGGGGCTCGTTCGTTTGTCCTCCAATGGTATTTCTATGAACAACTTTCGACTGTGACTGGACCGTGGGAACCATGGAATGAGTATGTTGAATTTATATGTAGACTTTGAAGCTCAACCCAACAACCATGTCGGATAACAGTCTCAAGGGCTGCATGGCGAGATTACGCTTCTTAGCATGATGGAAAGGATCATATTAAAAACCGACATTAGACACACATCGACCTACTTTGGATACAAGGTCTACCTATCCCTCTTTTCTCAAGTAAATCAAAACTATATATATATATATATATATATATATATATATATATATATATATATATATATATATGTATGTATATTACCTCTATTTAGTAAATGAAAAATGTTTACTAAAACTCTATTATGACAATTGTGGCAAGCATTTACCTATAGGGAGTTAAAGTATTTATGCAGCAAAATTCTAACCTTCTATACATAGTAGAAAATCTTTTTACCACAACATATTATTTTCATATGCAAAGATGCCACATTTTGATAAATGAATTGGGAAATAGTTTTCGATTTAATCAAACCATTTTGTTATCATTGGTGCTTAGATACTGATTGCATACTACTGAAACGTTTTTACCCAATATACAAGTATTTAACCTTACAAGCTTACACAAAGGCACATATTGTGAACAGATTCCAAAACATATGTTTCTATACACTTTACCTGTCGTTATCACGCATTTATCTTACTATTATTTGCAAAGTATGGAGGTGGATAACTTGTTATCATTATTTACAATGTCATGTACAGACGAATGAAACTCAAATGTGCAAAAGCACAAGCCAATATATACAAAACAACTCAAGTTTAGCCACGTTAGTACCTAATACTAGAAAAGCGCTAACAAAAATGGCGATGTTCAATGGCATACCAATCTCCAATACAACCATGCTTACATCAGAACCACCAAAATATTGCCTTTTTAATTAACATCAAGTTGTGAACAAGACACACAACACATTACAAATGGAAAAGTCTCATATGCACACCAACATACCCCTTCGGGTGAATCAGCAATGCGGAGGAGCAAACCATTCTCACTCCTCACCCTTTCTAAAAAATGGGCAGTAGAAGGGTTGGTACAACACTATGCATAAGTGTTAACTCTATTTTGAGCAAAGAGATGAACTATAAAACAAGCAAACAATGTATATAATTGTGCACCCTCGTGAAGACATTAGTGTTACAAATGAAGGCACAACTTCACGGTCGAATCCTCAGCGGCCACGTTGCCTGGATCCCAGCAGTCACGCTAACTAGATCTTGGAAATCTCTTTGCCTATCTCCCAGTAGCCACGCCTCCCGGCTGTTAGCAACCATGTTGTCCTGCCCCAGGCAGTCTTGCTACTCAGCTCTCAGCATTCATATTGACCAGCTCCCTGCAATCTCGTTGCACAACTCTCAGCAGTCGTGCTGCTCAGCTCTTAAAAACCTTGTTGTCTAGTTCTCAGTAGCCTTAACTCTAGATAAATAGTATCACTATGATGTCGACTACCTCTTGGTGCGTAACACTACCATTGCTACATGAATCATGCCGCTATCAATCCATTAATGTTATGTACATCCCAAGACAACAAGACACTAATTATCACAACAGCCAATGTTTTAGCAAAGCATCAACTGTTGTTACATTATGGTCGAACCGACCACCCGAACCGAGCACATATATTGAAGGCTGCTAAACCCAATCTTGATAAAGTTTCAGAGGGTTCATAACCCTTTCCTTGAGTAGCTTGGTTTCTCATCCCCGCTCTACTATAGTGGCAAGCTTCGCTTGCAAGGTTTAGACATAACCTTTGCCTTGAGCTGTTTGGTTTCTCCGCCTGACTCCATCATTGCGTCCTGCTCTGCCTACAAGGAGCATAAGCTCCACATCCTTCTCCTTAAATCCCTTGACCTAACCCACTATCATGATGTGTTCCACGAAAAAGGCTTGAAGGATCACATCCTTTGTCGATCCATTTCCACGCGATACCATTCTACGTGTTATATGCATGAATCGTTGGCTGCTAAGCCCAATCTATTTCCACGTGATATCATTCTACATGATGTATTCATGATCGTTGGCTGCTAAGCCTAATCTTTCCCACATGACATCTCCATGATCGTTGTCTGCTAAGCCCGGTCTAATCTGCTAATTTGCACAATATAAACCACATGCCACCATGCACCGTAAGTTGCATGTCACAAGCGTATGACATGCTTAATGCCACACATTTGGTGTTTTCTCCTCTTATAGTCAACATGGTCTTCCTATGCTCAGACGACCAATAAGGTGTTTCTTGTATTATATGATATTATGGCAAGGTTACTCTTCATTAAAGAATGATAACACGACAGCAAACCTGCTACTTACAATCCCTCCGGACCTTTGTTGCCTAGATTTTGGCAACAATCTTATTATTGATTATCATGAAAACAAACTCGTTGTGTACTCTTAAAGCAACCTTGTCATATGCACCATAGTCTGATACGTCTACCTATGCTACCCACATCAGACTGGATGGAGGTTAGTTAAGTATAGCCCATGTAATAAATACCTTGAATATGGCTATCAATGCTCATGCAAAACAGACTATGTAGATGATTAATTGGCGACATCCCACCAAGACACGATGGAAACACCATGGCATCCATGGTACATGTTTATATAGAAGCCTTGCTATATATGTTACCATTGGAAGGACTTGTTGATGCCAGGTCCATTACCATCACCGGGACAGCTCTGGCGTACCAACCGGATAGCGGAGACGCATCATAATGGAGCTTGCATATCGGAAGCACAATATGAGAGGCCTATCCCCCGGACTTGGAACGCGCACAATTCGTGTCACTCTTACTCCCAGAGCAAGGAGATAAGACATAATGTGTTACACCCCCAAACCGGAATGGCGGAAACGTTCACGGCCGGAGGACGTCATGTACAATATCACAACAATTGCATAATAGTAATCAAAGTACAACAACCATGTATTAATAAAGTATAATTTTTTACATATGTGTTCAAGTCATCGTATATATGACACAAAAATGTATATAGCAAAAACTAAAAGACGTGACTCTATAATGCTCCGTATTCTCAAATACTCGTGGATGTATCTGTTTACTGATTTCCTGTGAATACAAGTAGTTTTGAAAAAAAGTATCAACAATTAAGTTGGTGAGTTCATAAGCCTGTTTGTAATTGAAACTTGTCATTTGTTCCTTGAAAATGTAAGTATGTTTTCCCAGAAAGCCCTATATTTTCTGTTGTAATCAAAACGTGTAAATGTTATTGTAGTCTGAGATAGTAAAATGTAGTTTTAATTCAGATAAAACCATGAAAAATATGTTTTCTCTGTACTGGAATAGTAATCTGTATTTGTACTTGTATGAAAACTATGTAATTGTAAGTGCCAGGATTCACCAGCTATACTTATAAAATACTGTATTATAGTTTTATTATTTAATAAAAATATGTGAAGTTGTTTACTTATTCATACATGAATCGTATTGTTCAATACCAAATTGTGAGTTATCATAACCATGCTTGATGACCTAAGATGGCCTGAACACGACGGTCTTCAGGCGTTACAATCGGTATGATATTTGTCACCCCAGGTCTGTCGGCCTAACTGTAGCGAACAGTTAAAGTGCAGGATTGTTAGTCTTGTATAGATCCATACACAAGTGTCACGCTCTCCCTCCAGGAGACTCTGGTTATAATTTCAGGACTTGGTTGGTACTTAGATAAGTACGTGAAGTGTGTCTCACAAATGCTATATTGACGGTTACGTGTAGAATAATGAAAAGTTACTTTGTAATGGATAAACTTGTAAGTATATCTCATAAACTATATTTATTATAGTTTATATGTTTGTTTTCCATAATGTATTCTGAATATGTAAAGTAGTGCATATGATCCATAAACTATACCTATTATAGTTTATATGTTTGTTTTTCGTATTGTATTCTAAACTTTGAAAAGTAATATGTAAGTTCCATAAACTATACCTATTATAGTTTATATGTTTGTATTTTACCGATACGAAAACCTTTGTATTGTTAATAATTCGGCAAGTTTAAATTGTAAAATCGGTGATATGGTTGTTCCTTAAAATCCAACATTTATGTCCAAATGGTACTAAAATAGTTTGCAAAAATTATATTTTTGTTTAACAAGTTTTAAATTATTTTGTATTTATATAAATATAATATTTATATGATTATGATTAAATAGACAGTCGAATAAATAATTCTATCCCATGCCCATAACCAAGCAAGGAGCAGGAAATGGAGCCAAATTATCAATTCTAAGTCTGTTGAATCCTAATTATAATATATATATATATATATATATATATATATATATATATATATATATATATACACATATACATATACATATATATATATATACATATACATATACATATACATATACATATACATATATATATATATATATATATATATATATATATATATATTAAGAACGACAACAGTTAATAAAATATTGAAAACATTTAGATATTAACACAAATTTTCTTATGTTACATTTGTATTCTCCCCCCAAAACAGTGAAAAATCATGAAAACGTAGGGGTATGAACTCACCTCAGGTGCGTGTTCTTGGTTGGTTACGATGTGGTTGTGATGATTTCCAGGTTAAAACACGTTTAAACAAACGTATCCTAATAATATTATACACACGATATTGTATTCAAAATTAGTGAAATGAATAATTTTAAAGTGTTATATTAACACTAAATAATATAAGATACTTACCAAAAACTTGTAATTATTTGGAAGAATCTAACTCTTGGGAAGAAAAAATGTTCGAAATTTAGAGAGAATGAGGTGAAAATATATCTTGTGGAAGTGTTTAAAATGATCCATTTTGGCTGCTTAAGTATGAAGGATAAAGGAGTCGGTTTGGAGATTTCGGCCGAGAACTTTACCCGAGAAAAGAAGTATTCGGTCGAGCAGGGTTTGTGGTCGAGGTTGTTTGCAGTCCGAAGAAGGTTCCTGATGCAAGAGGATTTCAATGGGGGTTCTTGGTCCAAACTTTTTGTGGTGGAGACGATTTCGGTCTGAGGTGGGTGTCATGCGAGGGTTCTCGGTCTTGTATGGAATCACCAAATGGTGATTCGGTCCACATTTTTGGAATTTAATACTCAATATCGAAGTATATAAAATGTTTTAATAAATAATAACATTATTTGTCCTAAGATTTGACATGTTTTGACTTTTTTAACATGTTTGAATTTTGTTGACTCGCATTGACTTTTATTGATTCGAATTTAGAGGTTGTTACATAATATGACACAACAAGGGTGAGGGTAATGAGATCTAACTCTAAGTGGATAATCATACCCCGACAGTTAGCTCTTGTGTTGGGCCAACTTTCTTGTCAAAGTTTGTTATTATTAAAGCTTGATATCATTTCAAAAAGAGGTTGTGCAGATTTACCGAGTGATAACAATGACTGATCATTTGCGTCACTTGAGCGAGATCGATGAGAGAATGCAACCAGTAGGCTTCAAAGACTCATAACCTTTCCTTAAACATGTCAGTCTAATCCAAAGGACCACTACCTTTCGCATGACAGGAACAAAGGCTTTAAAGGCTCATAACATTTCCCTTGATATAAAGATACCTATGTCCCCAACGCCTCGAGGTAACGATCTCGACTTAACTTAGATGACTAGCCCCGAAGTGCAAGCCTCCTTGGCCCAAGATTTAGATTAAAGTCTTAAAGGCTAACTGGAAAACTCTAGCTAAAAATTGTACCCTAGAAAAACGGATCAGTCAAGGTTCATACAAAGCGACCAGCCAAGGTCTCGGCCTGAAAACACAGGCTAGGGATTCGAAGGAAAGACGAGCCCTAAGCTCGTGAGTGCCAACTCCAGTGACAAAGCCAAATAACTTAGGTTGCGTAAAAATAAACCCTCTCTTAGAAAAAAGAAAGAATCCTTCGAATCTTAACACCCTACAAAGCAAGTAGGAATCATTTCCAATCAATTCCTAAGGCTAGCACAAACCTTTGGAAAGAAATCCCCCTAATGGGAAAACACGAGCAAATAAATATCATGGGCCAACATAAATCATCCAGGACCAAAGAAAGCAAGCTTAAGATAACAAAAAGCCCACTAACTTTGAAAGAAAAAAAAACCAGTCTTGCTCACCGTTCGTACATTGCAACCCCACTCAACAAAATACACTTTAATAATAAGCGTTGAGGCTCGGTCCACTTGATTTTTTCAAAAATAGGAGGGAGAAGAGCAGTACGCTATTGCTGCTACTCCGTGAAGCATTTCAAAATGATCACGATAGAAAATTCAAATCGACTTATGATTTGATTGTGTTCACTTTTCAGATAACCGCCCAAGTGTCGTGACACTCAGAGTATACCGACAGTAGGCTCGTGGAGCAAAGCTCAGTCTTTAAAGCATTTACAAGGGACTAACAAAGTGTGTACTGCTAATTAGTCACCCAAAGTTTCCCCCTAAGCATAGAAATATAACCTGCTACCCAACATTGGCCACGGGTCTCATTTCCCCCTCGCTGAAGCAGGCACATTTTCATCAGTGGTGTTTCTATGGATAACTTTTGGGTGTGACTTGGAGATAGGAATCATGGATCGAGTACATTGCATTTTCTTTACGAACCTCGAAGCTTGGGACAACATCCGCATGGAATAACAGTCTCGAAGGTTGTATGACAAGGTCGCGCTTCTTAGCTACCTTGGCCCAACATCTTATCGACACCATTGTCACATAGCAGCCTTGCGCTGCATAACATCATTAGCTTCCCTGACTTGCATCACATTGCCAACAATAGCTACAGTACATCACATCGACCAGTTCATACTCTCGATAAGAAAGGAGTATCAAGCCAGCCAGTGCTGCGTAAGTCCATGTCTACCTTATCACGCAACACCACGTCCCTCATGGTCAAGGTTTGGTCATTCTTTTTATCTCTTTAATGCATTATTTCTTTGAATGTATCCAGTCCAATCTTATTGGCTGCACACCAACAATGTCGAACTGGGGGGGGGGGGGGGGCTTGTTGACGTATGGTCTATTAGCATGACCCATACATCAAGACTTGGCACGCCAGCCTTGCCTGGCGCTCGCCTTTCAGTCTTGGTTGGCACCTATGGCTAGCTCTCACCTGACGCCCTAGTGCTCTTTCCCAACTCCTTGCTAGTTTGGCATATGTTAGGTTGTCCCAAGGCCTAACCTAACTCTCCTTTGAACTAATTTTCCCATATAAATAGAATGCTTCTTCCTCCATGAGGAGGCAACTTCTAACAAGCTTCTAGCTACCTTCTCTAACCTTCTCTAACATGGACAAATTCTCACCCAACACACCAAGATGGTCCTCTCCAGCTAAGGAGAACCATCTCATCTCTACCAACCGATCTAAATTGATCGTTGGAGCTTGATCCTCATGCATAATCCCTAGGGTAACTCTAATGAGTTTTATGTGACTGCATCTTAGGTACCTCACCAGAAACTCATTAATGACATCACTTCTAGATCTCCGATTCAGATCCAAGACAGAAGACCCAACAGCTTGAGCACATGTCACAAAAACTGTTCATCAAACCAACTTTGTGGTTAACTTATTCATCAAGAAAGTATCCTAAAATTTCTAGAATTCCATTATACTAAAAAATGACTCATACAAATTGAAACCTTATGGACATACATGACCCATGCATTTCCTATACCCTTCTACATCAAAATTAGTGAAAGTATGACCTTGAAACCATACATGACACCAAAACAAGTCCAAACTATAGATCTAAACAATAAAGTTGCAAGCTTTATCCAGAGTTCTTCCTGTAAGGTCACACCTTATGATCTGATGAGTCAAACACTCTACACATTTGTCAACATCAGCATCTACAACACCAACAACGCCAACGTATCAAGCCTACCAGCGTCAAACACTCTACACATTTGTCAACATCAGATCCACTATCTTTGTTATAGAGATCAGTTCTTAGTATATATTAGACATAATCCATT
Source organism: Lactuca sativa (assembly GCF_002870075.4). Lineage (NCBI taxonomy): Eukaryota > Viridiplantae > Streptophyta > Magnoliopsida > Asterales > Asteraceae > Lactuca > Lactuca sativa. Next base: position 292,250,367 of record NC_056627.2, read on the forward strand.
TAATCAAAGGATATACTTGTATAGATTAGTATATAATCAACATTACGGTAAAACCTAATATTGAGTTCGTCTTGGTGACCTTCTTCTTGACAACCAATCTTCTTGGTGAAGACAAAACCTTTTCTTGGTGAAAGACAATTTGGAGAACTCACTGTGTTATTTACTTTTTGTTCTTTATTTTCTTAGATTATGTTTTACTTTTGTCTTTATACTTGAAATGTATCTGATCGATACAAACCTTCGATTGGTATCAAAACAAGTTTTTGATACACTAAAGTAAATATGTCAACCTCCCTCACTCCAAAATCAATTGTCTGCAACAAGATCCCTCCATTTGATAAAACAAACTTCTCTAACTGGAAATCAAAGGCCATGGAAGCTCTTGAGTTCATGGACTTTGATATTCTCGATGTTTTCAATAAAGGTCCTATCGCCGCTATGCATCAATCATCCAATGATGGTGCATCTAATAGTATGATAAAAGGGAAATTTGTTCCCGGATATAACAAGGAAGAGAAAAGGATGATGAATCTTGATATAAAGGTAAAAACTGTTATTAGAAACTAACTCCCGTTTTCTGTCTATCATTTGGTCCAAAACTGCTCAACTGCTCAAGAGATGATGATCACTCTATCATCTTATTTTGAAAAGGAAAATTCCTTAGACGATGAAGGTAAGTGTCTCATGGATAAGACTGTTGAATATCATGCTGACATTTCTGCTGACAGCATTGGGATCCTTGACGCTAATCTTCCTCATACTGCTAAGGACCTCAAGTCAGAATGGGACGATACCTCAACATATCAGGTAAACAATCTTGTTAAATTCTCCTCTATTGAAAATATCGAAAAATATGACACGATTGATCACCTACATTTCGATTTATTGGTCTCAAATAAAAAAAACTGCTCCCATGCTTGAGTTAAATAAACTCAAAGAAAAACTTTATTTTCTTGAAAAAATTATTTCTGTATTAAAAAAAGAAAACACATGTATCTCTCTAACCAATAATTTTCTTTACACTGAAAAAGAAAAAGTTATTGATCATGCTAAATGCATTCAAATTATTTTAAAAAACTGGGCCTCTTCTCACTTCAATGTCACAAGAGTTATAAATGTTCAGATCTCATATCAGTGTGAGAATATTCTTGGAGGTGATATAGAAGGTGCAGTTTGCTTAACCAAAGTTATTGAAACTAAACAAACCTTCTATAAAGCATACTATTTAAAAGAAGATTGAAGAGTAGATTTGTTAGTTCTTATTTCATAAATCAAACTTTAATTAATACTCACTGCCCTACTGATTCTAACAGCATTACTAAATGTGTTTCTAAATTATCTACTCTTGATCCTTCTCACCAACCTTCACATCGTGAGTATGTTCTTCCCTCCACTAAGATTTTGCTAAAGTTTCCTATATGTAATGGTGAAGTTCATTATGTAAACGGAATTCTTAGCATGTTTCCTTAGTGCTTAGTTAGCAATTCTTAACCTAAAGAGCAATCAAAGTCTTCTACCCCAAACGACTCTTTAATGCATCATGAGCCTCATGACAAGGTAGTGTCTGAGCATACCATCGATGACATTCGTTTTTCAATAACTAAAAAAAGAAATATTAAACCAAATAATAAAATTTCTTTAGATTCTTCATTTGAAAAGAAATCAAAATCTAATGCTAAAGTAAAGAATCCAAAAACCAAATTTGTTATCGATATGGTGATGCTTCTCAGAAATTCAGCGAGTGTACCTTTGAAAAGAATTTTGTTCATGCTGACAACATCATGACTCGCAATGATAAGTGGATCAAAAAGGGAAACTCATTGAAATGTCTCCCTGATGATTGTTATAACATCTTTTCTTGAGTGACCCATTGCATGTGGGTCAATGTATATTGTGTGTATATTTTTGTTTCTTTTGGGTTAGGGCTTATTGTATATTTTTAGTTTTAGGGTAAGGAGCATATTTGGTATTTAGGCAATGGCTGCTCAAGACATATCACCACATTCAAGTCACTTCTATAAGACTTCATAAAGACGAATGGTCCGACTGTTACGTATGGAGATAATGGCAAGGGAGTTACAAAGGGATATGGATCCATCAAGTGCAATTATATTGTTTTCAAGAATGTATCTTATGTGAAAGTTCTTTAGCATAATCTCATTTCAATAAGCCAAATGTGTGACACTAGCTATGAAGTTCTCTTTAAAAGGAGAGAATAAAAGGTTGTTGGTCAAAGGAGTGTAACTGTTCTCTCTGAAAATCGACAGAATGACATCTATGTTCTGCATATGTTTTCTGCTGACAACTCACTTCGTTGTTGCTTCTTCTCTCGTGCTCAGTCTCGTCTAAATTGGTTATGACACAAGAGGTTATCAGATATAATTTCAAGAAAAGATCTTTGGGAACCAGCTTGTAAGAGGAATTCCCAAGATGCAGTTTGTCAATGATAAGCTATGCTTAATGTGTGAAAAAGGAAAGAAAACCAAGTCATACTCCAAACCAAAGTCATGCTCTTCCATTATCAAACCACTTCATCTTTTTCACATGGATCTTTTTGGACCAATTTCAGTTAAGTCAAGAGCTGGGAAGAAATACACTCTAGTCATTATGGATGAATTTTCAAGTTTTATGTGGGTAGTCTTTTTAAGAAAGAAGAGTCATGCCGCTAATGAAATTATTGCTCTCTTCAAGCAGTGAGAAGTTCTCTATAATCACAAAGTAACGCAATTATGTAGTGATCATGGGACAGAATTAAGAAACTCCTCTTTGGAAGACTTTTGCTCAAACTAATGAATTTCTAAGAACTTCTATGTTGTTAGAACTCCCCAATAAATGGTATTGTAGAGAGAAGAAACAAAACTCTCAGTAAAGCTGGAACAACTATGGTAATTGAAGTTGGTTTTCTTTTGTCTTGTTGGGCTGAAGCTACTAAAAGGAAGGAAACCGAGCATCTCCTATTTTCATGTGTTTGTTACATCTTGAATCAAAGAGATCAGTGTTCGAAGTTTGAAGCTAAAGCTGATGAAGGAGAATTTATAGGTTACTCCAGCGTATCCAGGGCCTTCAGGGTATTCAATCTTTCAAGAAAAATTGTTGAGGAAACAACTCATGTCTCCTTTGATGAAGAATCGTTCATTCATGATCGAGTTGGTCACTCATCATTAATTCTAAATAAACTTACTTATGGTCCTTCAGACCCTGTTCCTGAGTTCTTGCCAAGTGACACTGAGCCTGTTGTCCCAAATGTTGATAAATTAATCAGTTCACAGCTTATCTCTGAAGATTAGGTTGTCATCCCTAAAGAAGCTGAACCATCAAATCAGGAAGACTCAACTCAAAGTAATACAAATGAAAGTTATAATCCATGAATTCTTCATGATCATATTCAATCTCAAATCATTGGAGATGTAAATTTTTGGGATTCTCACCTGTAACAGAGTCAACAGCAAATTTTGCATGTTTGTTAACTTCGTCTCAACGATTGATCCAAAGAATGTCATTGATGCATTGAAACTTGAAAGAAGCCGACTGGATCAAGGTTGTGCAGGATGAGTTGAATGAATTTGAATGCCATCGTGTGTGGAATCTTATTCCAAAGCCTCAAGGAAAGAATATCTTTGGCACTTGTTGGGTTTTTAGGATCAAAATGGATGAGGATGGGATTGTGATAAGAAACAAAGCTAGACTTGTGGCTCAAGGTTTCTGTTAGCTTGAAGGGTTAGACTATGATGAAACATTTGCTCCTGTTGCTAGAATTGAAGTAATATGTTTGTTTCTTGCCTTTGCTTCTTTCAATAACTCTAAAGTACATTAGATAGACGTAAATACTGCTTTTTTATATGGAGAACTTCAAGAAGAAGTTTTTCTAAAGCAACGTCCAGGGTTTGAAAGTGAGGGGTTTCCAAATCATGTGTATCATCTTGATAAAGATGTCTATGGTTTAAAGCAGGCGGCTAGAGCTTGGTATGAAATACTGCGAGCTATCTTCTTTTAAGTGGATACAAATGAGGAAAGATCGACAACAATTTGTTCATAAAGTATTCAGGATCCTGTATCATTCTTTCTCAAGTGTATGTGGATGATATCATCTTGGGATTCACTGATGAAAAGCTAAGTTCAGAATTCACAGAGATCATGGACAAAAAAGTTCGAGAAGCATGATGGGTGAACTAACCTTCTTTTTGGGTTTGTAGGTCAAACAACTAACTGATGGTATTTTTGTTTGCTAAGCTAAATATATTGCAGATATGATGAAGAAGTATGGATTCTTTGATTGCAAGCCGACAAAGACTCTGATGTCCTCATCAACATCTATTGGCGCTGACCCAAATGGCGATGATGTGAATGCAATCCTGTTTCAAGGAATGATGGGCTCTCTACTCTATCTTATTGCCAGTCGCCCTGACATTATGTTTCCTACTATATTTTGTGCTCGTTATCAAGCCAATCCTAAGGAATGTCATAATCTCACTATGAAAATGAACTTTCGTTACTTAAAGCATACAACCAATCTTGGGTCATGGTACCCTCGTGATTCTGAGTTCAAGCTGGTAGGATACACTGACTTCGATCATGGTAGATGTCGTATCGATCGCAAAAGCACTTCAGGAGGAGCTCAAATGCTTGGAAATAGATTGATAAGTTGGTCCAAAAAAAAGCATACATCGGTGGCTTGTTCTACCGCTAAACCTGAATATGTTGCCGCTGGAAGGTGTTGTGCTTGGATCCTATGGATTCAGAATCAACTCTTAGACTATGGTCTAAATTTCTCGAAGACTCCCATTTTCCGTGACAACACCAGTACCATTCAAGTGATACAAAATCCAGTGCAACATTCCAAGACCAAGCACATCGAGATCCGTCATCATTTCATCAGGGACATAGTTTAAAAGGGAAAAGTGGAGTTTTTCTATATTCCATCCACTGATCAGCTGGCAGACATTTTTACTAAGATGTTTAATGAAAAGACTTAAAAATGATTACATATCTTGGCATGCTTTCAGTGATTTTATTGCTCTATAACTCTTTTGATTGCTTCTTATTGCTTTCTAAAAAACACAAAAACGAATGCTACTTTTATTATGTTTAAGTATTTAGCAGTATTCTCTTTTCTCTCTTATACATATTTCAGGCCTATAGGATTTATCTACATCTCCTTTCTTTAGAGTTTGTAAGATTTGAAAAATCTCAATGCTCTCGGTGCTAAGAAAAAGAACGACATCATGTCCTATTCTTCATGAAAATACCCTCTTTCTCCTACACTCACTGTTATGGATGCAAAGAGCAACCATCAACGCAGTAAGTCTTGTTTTAATCTGTTGACTCAAAATCTGATAAAACCCCGAATTCCCTGATGTTGATCTTGAGGACATGATGGTTTTATGGATTCAATTCAGTTAACTCGTTGGTTATAAAAACGGATCGCTACTTCTCATTTGCTCTTGATAAATATGAAGATTGAAATCCATATGCAACGTTTCAATGATAAATAGCTTCTTCACTTTTGATTTATAGTGAAATGTATTGTGTTTTGGTGTGTTTATCTTTACTTGTGTTTTATTTTATAGCGGACTCGAAGGGTATATATGTTTAATAAAGGAAATTAATTAATGAGTGATTAATTCAAAAGATCTATCTTTTATGATTCTACGCAAATTATTTTCTAAAAAGGCTATATATAGAGAGAGAGTCTCTAAAAAAGGTTGTATATTCTTTTTCTTTGTTTGAATAACACTTTTGTTGTATTCTTATATTATTTATTATTTTATCCCATACCATATTAAATGAATTGAGGGTGAACTGTATAGTTCTAGACTGCAACTTAACTCTATGATACATAACTTTAAACCACTTTTTATTGATGAGTTAACATCGTCTATGATCCATGCTGATTATACATCAACGTGACTGAGACAATCCATTCTTTCCTTTAAATTCTTCTCAATAAAACTTAACGATTCACTATGATATACCACACACTGATAAAAGTTTGAAACGTTGTGCCGATGGTTAGTATATGTACCGTAGGCTATCACACGTACCAACCCATTCTTGCCTTTATATTCTTCTTAAAAGCTTTATGATTCAACATAATGTACCATACGCAGATGAGAGCTTGACAAATCTATGTTGATGGTTAAGAAAAAAAACACCATAGCTTATCACACGCATCAAACCATTCTTTCCATAAATTCTTTTTTAGAATTTCATAATTCAACGTATGATACTCGACGCAGATGAGAATTCGAAAAATTTGTGTCGATAGGTATATCATTGTCTATGATATATTACATGCACCCGCCTATTATTTCCCAATTATTCTTCTATTAAGAAGTTAATGATTCACTGTATTAGCTATACACTGATAAAACTTCAACACTCTTTGCCGATGGGTACATTTCATACTAGAATGTATTACACGCAACATATCACTCTTGCCCTTTTTCTTCTAATAAAAGTGATTAATGAGTCAGCGTATGAAACCACATGCTGATGAAATCTCACAATACTATGTAAATAATTGGTAGTTCAAACCCATACTATCAGGTGACATCACAGTCCTATACTACACTACAAAGCTGCGTATCTGATACTCTCTTCAAGTTCCATTCTTCTGTTGATGTAAAAAGGGGGAGAATATGTAACATCCACAAAATTCATGAAAAAATAAAAGTTTTAAAACCAATCCACAAATCATCATTCTTTTCAATTTAGTTTTCAAAACATGTTTAATATCAGAGTTTTCCTAAAATCATAAATCAAAACACGAGGAGGTGCACGATCACCCCTTCGCCTTCCCGCGATCATTTGAGGTACCTAAAACATAACCCAAAACTGTAAGGCCAAAGCTTAGTGAGTCCCCCCAAAGTACCAACACCCAAACAAATAACACATATACAATAACAACATGCTATGGGTCCAATCAACCATCGGGTTAGATTACCCCAAGCCCTAAACCATCAGGTTGGAATGCCAACATACTATAGGTCCAATCATCCTCAGGATGGAATGCCCTTGGGCCCATTCAACCATCGGATTGGTATGCCCCGGCCTGTTGGCTTACGCACAAAGCAATGAAGCCTTAGCCACCGACCAAACAAGCGCACATATAACAGATAATCATATAACAGTCTACAGCCAGTCAAACAGATCTACATATCACTAAGCATAACATCATCCTATATACCAGGTTCGGATCTAACAAATCACTAAACGATATCATGAGGAAAACTCACCTCGCAAACAGAACAGAATTGATGAGGCCCGACTCCGAATCTGAGCTCTCTAAACGATACCTATTTCCACCAAATGACCAATTCCATTAAAATCACAAAATATCCAAAATGCCCTCAAGGCCAAAATTGGTCAAAGTCAACTAGTTAATCCTACTAAGTCAACTGAGTCAACCCAACCGAGTCAACTCAACCAAGCCAACTCAACAAGGCTGGCCATGCGAATATGCGGGGTGTACTCCGAAGGTATGCTTAGCGTACGTGAAGCCTCACAGAAGACCACCATCGGGGTGGTTGACCGAGTACGCGAGCGGTAGTCCCATATACACGGGGCATATCCTCGTAATCCCAAAAACTTCATTAAGTGCTTAATGGCTTTAGCACTCAAGCCCATACATCATATCTACGGTCCAAATGCACCCTAGAGTCATAAAGTTTCCAACTTTATTGTAACACCGTAAATTTTCAAAATAATTTTTTGTTTTCAAAATCACATAATGTATCACATCACAATTTCAAATCCATAATCAATATTGTTTTCAAAACAAATCCCAAGATCTCTACACATAATAAACTCCATCGGTGTGTGTACGTGTCAAGCCGTCACCTTCCCACGGTCCTCGCTGGTACCTGAGACATCAAACACAACAACTGTAAGCATAAATGCTTAGTAAGTTCCCAAAATACCACATACCACAAATACGCCACTCAAGGCTAAATCCGACCCTCTGCTTTAGATGTCTCAGCGGGACCCTCCAGTCCCGTAGCTCGTCGGACCCTCCGGTCCAGTCACAGCTCATTGGACCCTCTGGCCCGGTCAGAATCGTTGGGCCCTCCGGCCCGGTCTATATAATCATACAGCATACAAATAACACATAGCAAGAAATCTCTAAGACAACACATAATCGCATACATAGCACATAAGACCCTCTGGTCAACTCGAAATACCACTCAAGGTAATGTATAGTGAGAAAACTCACCTCGCGTATCTCGGTAACTCGTAAATCTTGTAACCACTAGTGCTCGATCTCCCGAGCTATCGTCCTCCTACAACACAAGCATATTTCTACTTAATACTACCTTGACTCTGGCTGACTAATACCACGAAGTCAAACCAGTCAACACTGGTCAACGGTCAACGGTCGACCCGACTCGCCGAGTCTGGCGTGGACTCGCCGAGTCCCTACGGGAACCCGATCCCTCTGAATCTCTTCCGACTCACCGAGTCACTCACCCGACTCGGTTACTCAACTCCTGGTTCGTAATCACTGAACAACCTGCACCAACTCGCCGAGTCTGGGAATGGACTCGGCGAGTGCATTCCATGCACAACCCCAAACGACCTTCTGAGGTCAGATCCGCTTCACTAACTCATAGATCCAGTCTTCTTAAGCTTATTGACCACGTAAAGTCCAAGTCTTGGTGCTTATTAAGCATCGAATAGCTCATGAATGGTGTTTTAGCCTCAAATACATTGATCCCAAGCCAAAACCTCCATGGATGCATATAAAGCTTTGGTAAAGAGGTGCTCTGGACCTCTATGGGTCCAGATCCAGGACCTTAACTCGCTAAGGGACCATGAGGACACTAGATCTAGCCACAAATGGGTTCAAAAGCCCTAAATCTACATGAACATCACAATAACAGAGAATGATTCGGAATTGTACCTCAGTTGTGATGTCCTGGACCTCAGTTCTTCAGGAATCCACCCCTCTCTTGCTTCCTCTTGGCTAGATCTCCTCTTTCCTTGCTAGGCAATAACTCCAAGATCAATAATGGCTCCTTCCCTCACTTGAATCGCTCAAATGCTCTAGGGTTTCACTCTGGGGACTGATGAGCGCAAGTGACGGCCATAAGGCCCTTTAAATATGCCTCAAACCCGAGAAATTAGGATTTCATTAAACAGCGCAGACTTGCCGAGTCTACCAAGGCGACTCGCCGAGTCCGGGCATCAATCCGGGTGAGAAATCGCGTCTCAACTCGACGAGTCTACGCACCAACTCGCCGAGTTCTTCCACAAAACCCAAAATAAAAAGAATAATTAATATACCTGAAATCCCGGATGTTACATTTATGAATTTACAAGTCCAAAAAGTGCTTAACACAAGGTCTTAATCCATTAAGACCTTCTACAAGATGCATGAAACAATTCTAGCAATTGGGACCTTATTTTTATGGCTTAGGACCCTTCCTAGTGTATGGAAGGACAACTCAAAACGACAATAACAAACCATGCACAAGATGAGACCTATGGGACAATAAAAGCAATATAAAACACCCAAAAATGGGATTTAACAACCAAGACATCGAGGTATAGACTTTATACCTTCTAGATCTTCTTAAGAAGGCAAAGATCCCAGATCCACAAGCTTGCTTCCACTTCAAGGGTCCTTGATGCAACTTCTTCTTCCTTTAACACACCAAGAACACATTATTGAGCTCAAAACACACACTAAGAGTGCTAGGGTTTGCAAAAATGTCTCAAAGGATGTGGAGGCTGAAAAGGTGGGGAGAAATGAGCCATAATGTTGCTTAAATACCACCCAAACCTTAAAAATTAGGGTTTCCTCTTGACACTAGTATGCCCCACGTGCATAAGTGTACGCCAGGCATACTAGGGCACGCCCTAGTACGCTCAACATACACACATGTACGCTTGACGTACTCCTCCTGCCATATTTATGAAATTGCCACTAGGGATTCAAAGCATACTTCTTGAACTTAGGGACCAATTTGACATGAAATTGAATTATAGGGATGCATTTAGAAGTTCCTGAACATTGGTATGTTACATAATAATCTTGCCAAAGCTGAAGAAACTACTGGATGTTCAGCCAAGCACAATTTAAGGGGAGTCAAGTTGACATCAACATTATCTATCCTCAGATGCTTGATCATCATGGGAATTCATTCATCTTAGGGGGGGGGGGGTGGTCATTTGTTAAAACTAAAGAGTTGAAACTTCTTTCTTATTCTCATGGGAGCATGAGCTAAAGAATTCATTGAAGAAAAGTTTTGACATCATCAGATAGGGGAGATTGTAAGGTCACACCTTATGATCTGATGAGTCAAACATTCTATACATCTGTCAGCGTCAGCGTCTACAACACCAGCAGCGCCAACGTATCAAACTTATCAGTGTCAGCGCTTAGTATAGTTATTCTATTATAATCTTTTGTATATTAGGTAATATATATATATATATATATATATATATATATATATATATATATATATATATATAAGTATAGAATAGATAACATATCTAATATCTTTGTTATAGAGATCAGTTCTTCGTATAGATTAGACGCAATCCCTTTAATCAAGGGATATACTTGTATAGATCAGTATATAATCAACATTAGGGTAAAACCTAATGCTGAGTTCGTCTTGGTGACCGTCTTTGTGACAACTCGTCTTCTTAGTGAAGACAAAACACTTTCTTAGTAAATGAAATTTTGGGGAACTCACTGTGTTATTTACCTTCCATTGTTTATTTTCTTAGGTTAAGTTTTACTTTCGTCTTTATACTTGAAGTGTATCTGATTCATACAAACCTTCACTTCCATGAACTCCAACCAAAACCTCAAAAAATGTCCCAAAGACCATAAAATGAAAGATCTAGAAAGCTTGAATCATAAAGTTGGGAGCTTGGTGACTTAGAAGGAGAGATGAGGGGGAAATGGAGGATAGAGTTTCTTTCTTTAGATGGTAGAGCCTGATCCTTAGAAACCCTAAAAGTTAGAGATACATAAATAGTGCCCAAACCCAAAATCTTGGGTTTTTCTACAATTAGCGGTGCTATGCTTAGCATAGGCATACATAATTTTAGCATAGCCCTACGCTCGATGTGGTTCCCCTAGGCAACGTAGATCTCCTACACTCAACATAGGATCAGAATTCTGAAATCCATCATTTTATACTAACAAAGGGCATCTCGAAAAATGGATATTACATTGGGAGAGTGGGGGATGAAGATTAAAGAAACCCTAAGGGATATCATTTCATAAATAGATCCTAAGACTCTAGATTTAGGGTTTTGAACCTAGTTGCCACCGTGCCGCCACTTAAATGATGTGGCCGCACTGTGAACACCAAGAAACCGCACCACGACATAAGATTTTGCTGAAAATCCTTATTCTTACAACTCTGACGTCATTAGTTGATTAGTCGGGAAAATTGATGTGAAAGGAAAACACACAACTCGTATGAATAGTAAGTCACAACATGAATAGTAAGTCACAACACTTGGTTGGAAACAACCTACTTTTCTAAATCTAATTTCAACACTTCAAGCACCATTTTAATAACTATTACTGTTTAAGCTACATTCTAAAATTAATCAACATTATTTAACATTATTATATCATTACTATCATCATATCATGAATTAAAGTTACTTGTTTGGGTGTTTTCCCCGTGGTTTACATTAAGGTTGATATAAATTACTCCTGATCATATTAGTAACTTTTTTTTATCATATGAATACTTCTCATGATTTTCCTATTAGGTGGAGTTCTACAGATATGATTCTTTCTTGTGCACTTTATTATTGTCTTGCCTTTTCTCATTTGAGCTTGAGTGATTCTACCTTTCAAAGTTGTCCGTCCTCTGATAAATGGGAAAATTTAAGAAAATGTGTGGTTTTCTTTTTCACAATCACTCTGTCCTATTTTAGATTTGTGTTTCGTCATATATTTGGAATACATTTTAAGTTGGTGGAAGAGATGGGAAGACCTTATGAGTATGTGAAAAAATAGCTACTCATATATATATATATATATATATATATATATATATATATATATATATATATATATATATATATATATATATATATATAGGTTCAGGTTCATTTGAGACCATTCTAATTTTGTGAGACCGTGAGACCAAATCTAAAAATAATTTTAAAATGCAAAATAAATGGAAAAATCCAAAAAATATTTTTTTAAATATTATTTTCGGAACTTGAATTAACTAAAAAAATAAAAATAAAAAAAATCCCGTTTTTTTTTTTAAAATACGTGAAATATTCTAAATAGAATATTACACTGACATATTCTAAAAAATAATTTTAAAATGCAAAATAAATGGAAAAATCTAAAAATTCTTTTTTTAAATATTATTTTCGGAACTTGAATTAACTAAAAAAAATAAATCTATTTTTTTTAAATACGTGAATTATTCTAAATAGAATATTACACTGTACATATTCTAAAAATAATTTTAAAATGCAAAATAAATGGAAAAATCAAAAATTATTTTTTTAAATATTATTTTCGGTACTTGAATTAACTAAAATAAATAAATAAATAAATAAAAATAAATAAATAAAATGCGTCTCACGGTCTCACAAAATTAGGCCGTCTCACATGAACCTAACCCTATATATATATATATATATATATATATATATATATATATATATATATATATATATATATATATATATATATATATATATATATATATATATATATATATATATATATATATATATATATATATATCACCATATTTGGAAACGTTTAGATGTAAAAATAGTTTCCTTAAGAATACATTTTGTACATGCAAAAAATATCAAGCAAAAACTTGAAAAAGATGTAATCAAAAATATGTAAGGCTAGATAGAGTCCCCCTCCCCGATACGATGGGGTGGGGGTGGAGCTTTCATCATAATGGTGAACATCGTACCGTCAGTGCGGTGAACTCGATGGGAAGAAACGTACCATGAGATTTTTCTGCCTTCTCTCTCATCTTCTTTTCCCTCTTCAAAGACAAGAAAATTTATTTTTGTTTTTTAAAATTTTTTATAAATATTGATACCACTCCATAAATTCCAACCATTTTAATCTCTCATCTCACGCAATTTTCTACACTTTCTCTCACTAATTAGTTCATCCACAATGTCATCATCATTGACTTTAGCAGATTCATTAGCATTATAGGAAGCAACATCTATCAAGAAAGTTATGGCGAAAACAACTGCACATGTCAAGACCAAGAAGCTCAAAGTTTACATTTTAGAATAAGAAGATGTCCTTTGAAGAGAAATCGTGAATTTGGAAACAATCGACTTATATAAGACTACTTTGCCTATGACTCCATGTACGTTGAAAAGTTTAGACGATAGTTCCCGATGAGGAAAGATTTATTTCTTCGAGTTATTGATGTCTTGCAGTGTCGATTACCATTTTTTTCAGTTGAAATGGGATGTGAGAGGTAGGAATGTTTTTATCCAATACAAAAGTGCACAGACGTAATTCTGTAGTTGGCATACGACATAGGAGCAGACTCATGGGATGAGTATTTATGGATGTCTAAGTAGACCTTACAAGAAAGTTTCTACAAGTTTGATAAAGTTTTAATTTTGGTTTACCCCAACCAATATTTGTCCAAACCTACGATTAATGATTTCCACCAATTGTACAAGCTACATGAAAATAAGCATGGGTTCCTTGGAATGCTAGGTATGATCAAATTCATGTATTGGCGTAATAATTATGGCCTAATGCATGATACAATCAATATATACGAGGTGCTCATAAAGAACCGATGATAATTCTAGAAGCAATTGTGTCCCACAATTTTGGATATGGAGTGCATTCTTTGGTCCCGTGGAATCAAACAATGATATTGTAACGTCCCAAATTTCAAACCAAAAATATCCTTTAAAGTAAAGTACTTACACATTCAAAACCATTCTTTCAAGGAATTATAAAATCATTGTTGATTTAACATCAAAGAATAGTTTCCAAAAACATAGTATCAAATCAGAGTGGGATCGTAGCATCAACTGAAGTCTCAAAAACAATAACAACACTGATGCGATTGTACAGTCATGTCGCACCCTTCTTGTTCAAACTTAAACAACTTGAAAAACAATTAACTTAAAAATGTAAACATAAATATTAGTGAGTTCCCCAGTACACCACATATTCCAAAACACATATAATACATATGAACAATGGCTCAAGACCTTATGTCGTTCCGCCTGATCCATAGCCTACCATCGTTCCGTCATCAACAGTTGACTCACAGTCTTGCATCATTCTATTAGCAACTCTAGGTATCTAGGCTCTCAACCTAGCGTCGTTTCGTCATCAACCCCTCAAACATGATACATAAATACACCATGAAATCAACCACTCAACATACAACCATACCAAAGATTATGGTAATATCAAGGAATCGCCTTATGAATTAATACGTCCAAAATTGGAAACAAAAATTTTCATGTAAAACTAGATTAATCATTCAAATTCCATTTCTTAAAACAAATAATAACATCCATTTTCTTTCAAAAATATATGGTTTAAACAAAGTTAAATTACAAAAACTAGCGGAAATCAAATAACAATATAACCTTGATGCAAATGTACATTCACGCCGTGCCCTTCTCTCGAACAACCTGAAAAAACATTTAACATGACAACTTAAGCATAAAGCTTAGAAGGTTCCCTAGTATATTATACATTCCGCCATACATACAATACAAACAAGGCTCTTGGCTTTCGCGCGTATCCACCATCGACCCCTCAAACATAACATGTCATACATATCAACCATAAGCACACTGCCATCATACAAATACCGGGTCTCAGCCATCATACAACCACATGCTCTCAACCAACCCACAACCATACCAAGGTTGTTACTAATACTAACAGTGACCTCATGAATGCATAATCATACATAGTTAGTAAATAAGATAAACAGTCATGATCTTACCTGAAAGTAATATATCAAACAAGAACACGTCAATAACGCTAGACTAGGGTTCTAAGGCTATCCAATTTAAACTACGTATAATCCCTACGACATTCACTCAATGATTACCCAATACTACCAATACCCAAACAAACATGACACATAATAGTATCATACAATCAACAATTACATACATAACAAAGACCACCCTAACTCCTACCATATTTGTACCCTAATAGTACTTATATCCTATCATACAAAGGATATACAATGTCATACATAGTATATTGAGGAAACACACCTGATCCCAAATAGCAGAATCTCAACAACAAGATTTGCAGATGAAATAGCTAACACAAATCACCTAAATAACAATCAGAGGTCAAACCTCAACCTATGGCTCAAATCCTTAAATTTTAAAGTCAAATTAGTCAAAAGAAGCCAACGAGAAAAGTCAACATGTAAACAACCAGACGCGTTGCGACTAGCAATGGATGTGTCACGTCTATAAAACAACAAAACAATCAAGTTATCTTCAAGAGGTGCACCACGACAAAGAAATGGGGGAGCAACACTTATCTAGGCAGAATCCATAATACATTAAGGGCTTATTCCTTTCAGCTAAAGGTTTAAACTTTCCAAAAGTAGTTAAACACATGATCTTAATGGATAAAATTTTCAACTTTATCCATAAAGAAGCCTCTTGCAACAAATCCAAAACCCGAGATCTAAAAGAGTTGAAAATTTCACGAAGCTTGATGCATGGCCTAAATGAGAAGACAAAGGTCATTCCTTTACACCACAATAGGTCCAGAAGACCCTTAAATACAAACTTTGGATTTTGAGTTGTCCAAAATCCATAGAAATTATGACACAGGGGTCCAATTATACTCCAAATCACAAATCGAGAAAGCAACAAGCATAAAGTTCTAAGCCTGAATACTTACAACGCACGAAGTAGAGGTCAAGAAGCTTTTATTCCCTCGATCTAGATTTTGGAGCACCAAAGCCTTCCTTACTTCAACTTCAAACTTCACCAAAAGAACTAAGATCACCAAAAGAGAAGGGGGGGGGGGGGGGGGGAAACTAGGGTTTTGAGGTTGGAGGGTTTTTAGAGATGAAGGCTCATGAAAATGACTAACCCTAGAAGTTAATGCCTTTAAATATGGCTCAAATCCCGAGAATTAAGGTTTGGCCTTCCATCTGAAACGCGTCACATCTGCTTATCGACGCCCCACTCTTACATGTTTTTCATCTCAATTAAGTTCCTTCTTGATTAATACTTCCTTTTATACCTCTATATTTCCTTAGACTTTAAAAGCTATTATCTTGGAATGAAAACACAGTCAGAACCATGGTACGTATTACATGAATACATAATCACATGTAGTCGGGAAAAAAGATAGATAGTTGAACATTTGTTCCTAATAGAAATCAATATATCAAACAATAACCATGAAATAAATCTAGATCAAGAGTTCTAAGCAATATCAGTGAAAGAGAGATAGAGTGCCCCCAAATCATTACGATTTTATTTTTAAAACATTAGAGTGCCCCCAAATCATATCAGTGAAAGAGAGATAGAGTGCATGTCGCGCCATCACGTCTTGCCCTTGCCCTTAGACTCAGTTGTACCTGAAACAAATAAACAACCTATAAGTGAAATGCTTAGTGAGTTCCCCATAGCATACCACACACAATCCATATACACATATCCTGTTAGCTATTAAAGCTACACACATATCACATAAGCCATGCATACATAAAACCTGTAAGAATGCCATGAGCTACCCCACATGGTCTTTACCTAGGAATGTCATGGGCTACCCCGCATGGTCTTACATCCAATGCCATGGGCTACCCCATATGGTCTTTACCTAGGAATGTCATGGGCTACTCTACATGGTCTTATATCCAATGTCACGGGCTCCCCCGGGGTCTTCCATGCAAAAACACGCAATCACATAGCATATCAAATCACATAATGGCTAACACATATATCATAATCACATAATGGGCCGGCCTTGGTGCCTTAGACCCATGGGTGTGGTGAGAAGTCTCACCTCTGTCTGCTGAATGCGAAGCTACTCTCCTAACAATCCATAACCGCCCGTGTTGAATCATTAATAATAATCTATGTTAGGACTTTACTTAATCAAAGGAAACCCAAACTCCAAACCCTTCCATGAGGCCCAATTATCCCTCCCGTGTTAATGGGCCCAAAGTCCATGTCCAAAATCATTAATGGGCCTATTGGCCTAATAAGGCCCAAACAATATGTCCATGGCCCATAACAGATGAAATGGATCATAATTCCCAGAATACAACCAAGTCCAATAACCAAATGAGGCCCAAAGGCTCAAAGGACCAAAACAGATTCGGGCCCAGCTGATGATGCATACGCTCGGTGTACCATCCTGGTACGTGAAGCGTACTGGGGTCTTGGGACTACTCGCATCGTACACTGGGTTCCGCCCAACGTACTACCAGATTAAGCACTTTCTCCATTAAGTGCTTAATTCCTTCTTCTTGGATGAACACTAAAAGGACCATAATTTCACTCTCAAGGCTCAAAATGCACTCACAAAGGATATTAGGGCTTCCAGGAACATTTGAAGGTGAAGAGAGCTGATAAGGATGGGGCTCAAGTGAGGTAAGGGCGTTTAAATAGGTCCCAAGTTCGCAAATTCGGGTTTGCACCCTCAGCACGTATGCCCAACATACGTCCAGCTCCTCCGCGACCATCCATACATAGTAAGCTAAGTGTACACTTAAGTATGCCCAACGTACTTAAATAACCAATTATGTAAAAATGTAAATTCTTTGAGGGTTTCAAGCCATACCTGGTTTAGGGTGGTCCTTCACTCATATTCATCAAAGTTTAACCAAAACTCAAAGTAGTCAAAAAGTCGTTGAACTCGATAAGTTGTGGTGTCCTAAGAGGTGTTAATTGTGAAACTATTCCACATTCCTTGAGGTAGTCGTTGAACCCGATACTAAGATATTCACTGCCTCTATCGGATCTAAGCATCTTTATTTTCCAACCCAATTGATTCTCGACTTCATGCTTAAACTCTTTGAACTTTTCATAGGTTTCTGACTTATGCTTGATTAAGTAGATATAGCCATACCTGCTATAATCATCAGTAAAAGTCACGTCGAATCAATTTGCATCCCTCATGGGGGATCTGAAAGGCCCACACACATCTGTGTGTATGAGATCCAATAATCCTTCACCTCTTTCACAAGAACTAGTTAAAGGTGATTTTGTCATCTTTCCCAATAAACAAGACCTGCATGTGTCATCTGACCTTATGTCAAATGATTCCAAAACTCCATCCTTTTGGAATTGGGCCATGCGTTTCTTGTTAACATGTCCAAGACTCAACTGGTAGATGAAAACTCACCTCTTCACACCATATTTGCTCTAGAAAACTACTCTAAACCACCTTTAGGGGCCTGGAGTTTCTAATTCCATAGAAATGTGACAATAAGGAGCCAAAAGAACTCATAAAGTAAGATTCATAACCCAAAAATCGTAAATATAAGAACTTGATGACTTACTAAGGTCCGAAAAGCAAGGAGAATGTTGGATCTTAACTGGAGATAGCTTCTATGCATAAAACCACACCCCTTGTTCTTCAATAACACACAAGAAGAACCAAATGAAGCTCAAAAACACAAAGGAAGGTTAGGGGTTTCGAGGATGAGGTCTATGGAGAATGGAGGTCACCAAATAAGGTAACCCCGGAAGCTAGTTCCCTTAAATAGGGCATAAACCCCAAGAAATTAGGGTTTTAACCGGCCATTAGGGTGCGCGCACCATAACTTAGACATGTCATTGGAAATGCGCCAAACGCGTCGTGATCCTCCAAAATCATGTTGTGTCTCAGCCCCAAAACCCACAAAACTTCATCTTGAAACTACCAACTTGCAATCAAGATCATACTTTGGAAAATGAGAATTACATATATCAATGTTCTTGACCAATCGTCAATATTCAATGCGTCTATCGTGGGAAGGCACATGATATGTCATTTCAAGTAAATAGAGTAACATATAAGCGTGATTACTATCTTACTCATGAGATATATCCAAAATTATGTGTCTATGTTAAATCGTTCACATGTCCAAATGACGAAAAATGAATAAATTTATGTATGCACAAATAGTAGCTAGGAAGGACGTGGAATGATCATTTGGTGTACTTAAGAGGTGTTGGTAGATACTGAAACTCTGGCATGATCATATAAGGCCGCAAGGCTACGAAACATAATGTATGCATGCATCATATTACACAATATGATTTTAGAAGATGGAAGAAGAGCGATATGCCGCTATCATGCAACAAAAAAAAATTCTGCATTCACAGGAGTAGATGTTGGTATGCCACGTTATAGGGCAAATAGAAGAGAAATACATGATCGCAATATCCATCTCATCCTCCGTACCGATTTGGTGAAACATATTCCCATAACTAACGTATAAATCATGATTGATGATTAATGCAATGATTTACTTTGACAAGTATGAAAATTCAATTTTTTTTATTAAGGATTCCGTCCGACGAATCTAGAACCAAAAACCATATTGTTCTTTATGTTATTGAAACTGAAAAAAATATGAGAGTAAACTTCAAAATATTTAAAAATACAATTGAACCATACACGATTAGGGAATCTTGATGAATCGTGATTCGTATGTGACGATTCTATTTTTCTTTTATTTAACTTTAAATGGATTGTGATATATTAAGATATTCAACTAATCTAAATGGTTATTGTGTATAAAAAATATGGGTTTGTTGATATTTTTTTCAAAGATTATTAGGTAATTCTTATTTATTTTTTTATTTTTTTTCATATGTAACATCTCTTACAATTATAAAAAAATAATAATAATAATAATAAATCTTATGACTCACCTTCACACAGTGTATCTACGCCCTCCGACGACCTTTAGAACTAAAGAAAATTATTCTTATGTAATATGAAGTGTTCAATGTGACCGCAATAACTTTAATAGTGGTTTGTAATAATTTAAAATGTGAGCCCAGCTTTTAATGTATGTTACTTTCAGTGTCTAAAGTCTATACATGTAAGACATGCTATCAAGCCTTTTTCTGCAAAATCCAACTATAAATAACCACCATATTATGCCTTTCTTTTCATAAGTTCGTAGCAAAAAAACAGACACTCACCTACTTCCAATGGACTCACTTTCTTCTACTTCTTACTATACTCCTTACGCCGCAGCATGGCTAGCCACGGTGGCGCTCTTCCTCCTAGCTCGCCGCCTCCGCCGCTCCCAAAATCTCAATCCACCGCCCGGTCCCAAACCTTGGCCTATCATTGGAAACCTCAACCTCATAGGCACCCTCCCTCACCGTTCCATCCATGATCTGTCGCAACAATACGGCGAAATCATGCAACTCAAATTCGGTTCATTCAACGTCGTTGTTGGATCCTCAGTCGAGATGGCGAAGGTTTTCCTCAAAACAATGGATGTCAACTTCGCCTGCCGGCCTAAAACTGCCGCCGGAAAATACACAACCTACAATTACTCTGATATCACCTGGTCTCCTTACGGAGCTTACTGGCGCCAAGCTCGTAAAATGTGTCTAATGGAGCTGTTTAGCGTTAAACGCCTCGAATCATACGAGTACATCCGAGTGGAGGAGACGAATTCACTCGTGAAATCCATTTTTGAATCGGCTGGCGAGGAGATCCCGTTGAAGGATCTACTATCGACGGTGAGCTTGAACGTGATTAGCCGGATGGTTTTGGGGAAAAGGTATTTGGACGAAGAATCGAACTCGGTGGTGAGTCCGGACGAGTTCAAGAAGATGCTGGACGAGTTGTTTCTGTTGAACGGTGTTTTTAACATCGGAGATTCGATTCCGTGGATCGATTTCATGGATTTACAGGGGTATGTGAAGAGGATGAAGACTGTGAGTAAGAAATTCGATCGGTTTCTCGAGCATGTTCTTGACGAGCATAATGAACGGAGGAAGGCCGCCGGAGAGAAATTCGAAGCGAAGGACATGGTTGATTTGCTGTTGCAACTTGCGGATGATCCAAATCTTGATGTTAAACTTGAGCGACATGGCGTCAAAGCTTTTACCCAGGTTACTATTTTACTACTTTATGTTTTTAGTCAAAATTCATGATAAAATATTCAGAATCGCATCCTTTTCAATATAATATTTAACATTTAATTAGACAGGGTGATTATTCAAATTCAAACGAAAGCTCATCGTTTATTTCTTTTCTATTAGCAAACAAAATTAATTGAAAACTGTGGAGACTTATCCATTTCTTAATTCAAACTTCATTAATTTAAAGAAGGTTTTGTATATAACTAAAACTTTTCTACAATAACGTCATTATTTAAGTGTTTTCCCTTCATTTTCCAACCACTTTCTGCTTATTGATGCTTGGTTGCAATATTAAAAACGTTAATACGATCGAACCAAAAGATACTTGTAGTAAATTAACATCAATATCAGTCTTGAATCGATAACTATCATAAAATAAAATTGAAGAGTAAATTACACGAATGGTCCCTATGGTTTAAGGTAATTTATGCGTTTGGTCCCTAACTAATTTTTTTAATTCGGAATGTCCATACTCTTTGTTTTTGTTACGCGCTTGGTCCCTATCTTACCTAAAAAGACTATTTTCCTCTTGATTTTTTAATTTATTAAACACACCCCAACTCTGTCCCCTCACCTTACCTTACCTACCTCACAATTTTTCTCTATTTAAATAATAATCTTTTTAGATAAAACAGACACCAAACGCGTAACAAAAACAAACACTAGAGACCAAACTAGAGACCAAGCATGTAACAAAAATAAATGGCAAGGATAAAAAAATAAGATAACGACAAAACACACAAATTATTGGTATAATATCATATTTACTCAAAATTCAATTTGAAGTTTACTATCATATTTTAAAAAGATCTAAATTAAATGGACCCCATCTGCGCACTACAAAGATTGACTGGTGTACACTGTGTCGCTAATACTTTTCCAATCTGACAATGACAGGACTTGCTCGCCGGAGGAACCGAAAGCTCCGCCGTAACCGTTGAATGGGCGATTGCCGAACTCCTAAAAAAACCAGAGATCTTCCAGAAGGCAATCGAAGAACTGGATCGGGTGATAGGCAAGGATAAATGGGTGAGCGAGAAGGACATGCCTAACCTACCTTACATCGAGGCAATCGCAAAAGAGACAATGCGGCTACATCCGGTGGCGCCGATGTTGGTTCCGAGAAGAGCTCGTGAAAACTGCAAAGTCGCCGGTTACGACATTACTGAAGGAACTCGAGTGCTGGTTAGCGTTTGGTCAATCGGAAGAGACCCTAAATTGTGGGAGAAACCTGAAGAATTTTATCCAGAAAGGTTCATCGGAAAAGAGATCGATGT
The DNA here is from genome assembly GCF_002870075.4 of Lactuca sativa. Lineage (NCBI taxonomy): Eukaryota > Viridiplantae > Streptophyta > Magnoliopsida > Asterales > Asteraceae > Lactuca > Lactuca sativa. The sequence goes on from NC_056627.2 coordinate 292,272,743, forward strand.
TAAGGGTCATGATTTTGAGCTTTTGCCGTTTGGTGCAGGACGAAGGATGTGCCCTGGATATAGTTTAGGGTTGAAAGTGATTGAATCAACGTTGGCTAATTTGCTTCATGGATTTTATTGGAAATTGCCGAAGACAATGAGTGAAAATGATCTGAATATGGAGGAGATATTTGGGTTATCGACTCCCAAGAAGATTCCACTTCTCACGGTGGCTCAGCCGAGGCTTCCAGTTGAGATGTATCGTTTTTAATTGAGTGTTGGTATGTTTGTAGTAGTTGCATAATGGGTGTTTATTGACATCTTAATGTTTTTGTATGGTAATTCGTGTTTTGAAATAAAAATATTAAAACTTGAAAAAGAAGACTTTGAAAGGATACTCTAAGAAAACGCTGATAAAACATAGAAATAAGTTGTTGTGTTACTTACCTTAAAGTTTAAATTATTGGGATGGATGGGATCATGGGAAATTTCATCTAGTTCAATTATATTAAAGCTATGGACCAAAGAAAAGGTCTCCAATACACGACAAAGTAAAAACAATCATTAGATGTCAAACACTACTTCAATTATACGCTTCAAACACAATGTTTTAAAACCCGGGTTTTTGGTTGACTCGGTATGATGACCGGTTCACGGGTCAATCGGTTCAACCGGTTGAACCGTCGGGTCAACCCGGTTTATGGTCTCTTTCTATTTTTATATATTTTACTTTCATGTATAATGCATAAACATATAAAACCAATAATTTAATGTCCACCAAGTTTAAATATTTAAAAACATTGAAGAAACTGCAAACAGCTCGTTGTTTTGGCGTTCGCTACTTGTTTTCAACTATATAAACCCTATTAAAATGGGTCAATCCGGTTTTAACCGGTTCCACATAAGCGGTTGAACCGCGGTTTAGGGGAAACCCGGCCGGTTCAATCCGGTTCGTATTTTTACAAAAAACCGGTCTCAATTGACCAGCCTTCTACCCCGGGTCACGGTCCAACCGGTTGAACCGGCCGGGTCAACCCGGGTTTTAAAACATTGCTCCAACATCTACTATTGGTAAGTGGTAACACATGGAAACCGGATACCCAAATTACCAAATATGGGCCCGTGATAAGCCCGAAATATGATGATAGGCCCGAGATATGTTAACGCTTGCATTTGAGGAATAGGTTCCGGTTATTAATGCTAATATATTTTACCTCTCATAATTATATACATATTAAAAACCAAACGACTTCTAGCTTAACGGTATCCGGTGTTGCTCTTTCTATTTGAAGTTAAGGGTCCAAGTCCCGTCATGAATTTAAAGAGTAGTTTAGGAGTAGGTTATATAAATAGTTTGAAGCAAAGTGGTTTTCTGTTTAGCCGCACATGTTCTAGTATTAGCTGGCTTTCCTCCACCGATCATTGACGTGTTGTTCTTCTGATTCACCGCATGTTAGCTCTGATAGCTTTACTCCACCTATGTGAAGCATGCCCATCTTCTTCGAAGATTAACTACCACCTATATTTGGTTCAAGTTCGCTAGTCCTCACGATTACATAATATATCGATGAGCAACCAAAGATTAGGGTTCGATTTTAGATTCAACAAACATTTTATACCGCTACCACATCTTTCGTCTATAGCTTAGGTTTCTATCTCTTACTACGATTCATCATCTGCTTCACTATCAATGCAAGCTTTACTCCACCTATGTAATGCATGCCCTTCTTCTTCGAAGATTGACTACCACATATGTTTGGTTTGATGTTTTCACAGAAAATCTTATTCTTGCAACATGTTGATGGAGAGAAAACCAAGACAGTTGGCATGCAGCTAACCAACTTCATTATCAACGATGGTTGCGATGATTGGGTCAAGGGAAGACACAAGCCACAAGGTAGGAATGGCCTCCCCCAACAATTTTAATTTAAGACTAAATTGGTATTCAATTTTTTCTCCCTTTTGTTAACTGATGCAAGTTCCACCTTCGTCACTAGTTGTCGGCTACCTGACCGACACTCTCTTGAAACCTTGGCTACAACCAACAAATATATTTGTAAGTTCGTTTCTCATATTATTTGTTTCATCTGTATGAGGGTTTAGGGTTTGTTTGTTTTTTCTTTAATGAGTACTCTAATCTTCAAATTGTGATTCTCTTATATGCACAAGACTAAATCTATACAATCTTACCCTCTTAATTCGTACAACATCTAATTGGGATTTGGTATTTTTCATTAGGGTAAATTTGTAACTTCCTCTTTTGGGGGCTAAAAGTTTTGTGTTTTTTGGTAAAACAAAAATCTTTTTAAAAAAATGGTATAAAATAAATCGAAGCAAAATAGATTAAATAATGGAAATATGATTATGTGATGATAATAATAATAATAATAATAACAACAACAACAATAAAATCTTTTCATTACATGGTGTTTTAAAAATAATAGAATTTTAATGTCCATCGAAGTATTTTTGTTAGAATGGCTATTTGCGTCAAATGGGTGAAGCTTAGGTTTGACTTGAGAGTCGACCAACTTAATGACTTGCACTAAATTGTGAAGATTATAATGAATAGGGACCATTGTAAAAGATATTATATGTTCCTTAGTTTAGAGTATTTTTGAAAAGACTTTGTAAGGAGTGACTAAAAATGTGTAAGTGGCCAGAGATGGATCTATTTGAAGCCTTATTCTTCCTTATTTCCCCTCATTCATGTATTCTGCCATTTTCTACCATATGAATGATTTTTTCACTTTAAATCCATGGAGTTTGATGATTGAAGATCCCACTCGAATTTGGTCAAATTCCTTCATAGTCTAACAACTAGAGGTAGTTTTCTCCTCCATTCTCTCTTTCATTTCGTGTTTTTGGTTATGTGGCTCTCCAAGTCCAATTTATTCTTCAATCCATGGTGTTTCCATGAAATCTAGGCTGTAATTTCATTCCATGATCCATCTCCAAGCTCCAACTAGCTAATAGTTGTGAGTTTTGTATGTTTTTGGTTGTTTTTATGGGTTTTCTAAACCCTAGATGATGAAATCCAAATATAATGTTATTTGTTTAGATTTGAGCTTGATTTTATGATTAATAGATGTATTTGACTTCAAATCTATGATTTATTTGTCAAATTGTGACGTATGGTGATATTTTCTTGATGTCTGGATCAAATCCAACATTTATGGTGGTGATTTGGGTGTTTTCAATTCTATGAATCATAGACCCAAATCAGTGAACCAATGTTTTTACAAAGTTATTTTTCATACTTAGATGAAGATTTGAACTCAACTAATGAGTGGATAATCTTCAAGACCTCTCAATTCATATGTTTTAAGTTGTAGAAATCATGTTTGGTCTTTTTGGTTGCATCTACCTTTCACACATAGTGAATTGTTGAAAATTTAAGTTCCTTAACCTCATTAAGCTTCTAGGTGAATTTTGTAGGATGTTTTGGTGTTTAATTTCTATTCCAAGGATATGAAGCTTTTGGGGATCCTTTCTTATGTCAATTGTATTGTTTTATTATGTATTTAAAGCTCCTTAAGTCATTCGGTAAGTTATAGGATGTCAAGATGCATTGGGGCCAAAGTTGGATGCATAAAAGTGAGATTTTGGCCATTTTTGACATGTTGTGTATGACACGAGTTGTGTCAATTAGACACATGGTCGTGTATAGTGTTCTGATTTCACATCACAAATTGGAAAACTTGTTTTGTTCATAACTTTTTCATCCGGACTCGAAATCGCGCACAATTTTTGCGTACATTTTTATTTTAACACGAGGAAGGTTTTGAAACCATAAAAAATTAAGTTTTGGAATTAAGAACATAGTAAGTGACTTCATAGACCATTTTTGGGGTATTTTAAACTTAGAATGTTAAGTTAACCATAGAAGGGTATTATAGTCTTTTGACACCTTGTAATGATATTAGGTGTTTTATTTGGGGATTTTGGAGTTGGAAGTGGCATAACTCATGATTAGAGAATCATTGGTGTTGCAAGCTTACGACTTAAGGTGAGTACACTTACCTTGCAACACTTGTCCCCAAAATAAGTATTCTACTTATGTTTTCCCTTTTGTGCTATGTTATACATATGTATATTATTTGAAAATATATGTTTCATTTTCTCGTTATGATTTTTTATTATTCAGTGACCTCCTTTTGAATTAAGGTTATGTTTTGAGAAAATTGATTTATTTGTGGGGGGGGGGGGGGGGGGGGGAGGGGTAAACTTATTCTTTAGTAATATGGGCACAAGTGCCTTTTTGGTCTTTCTTGTGAAATATTGGAAGTACACATCCTTATTATTGATTTAGTGTTTTTGGAAACTATTTGGCTTATCCTTGATTATTAGTTGCCCGTATGGGATTTTCTTGTGCATTCATGAAATATTATTTTCATAAATGCTTTTGATTGATATAAAGCTAAAATGCTTATTTTAAGAAAATAGATTTTTGGCATCCTACTTGTTATATACATGAATATCATGCTAGGATGGGTGTGATTTTGTGGTCCCAAGTACCCAAGGACATTTGTTATTGCTTATTATTTGTTTGTGGGTAGATTTCTAGATAATCCTCACCTGCACCAGTAGAGGCTTGCTACCCCTCATGTGGCCTAGGTTGGATGGCCCCTAGTTCCTGGTTTGTTATGGGTGTAAGTGCAACTCGACAATTTTGTCTTTCGTGCGTTCTTCACATTCGATCATCTTTACCTTATTATCGGAGGTGAGTACAAAAGTTGACTATTTTTCATGAGTACTACACATCCGACTTTTGTTGTGAGTTGTACCTTGAGAGTGACAAGTGGTTTGGAGTAGTTGCATGCATTGCATCATACTTTTTATGATAAATATTGTTTTACCCCTTTGTTAATATGAGACATATTGTCTCTTTTTGGAAACTTAAATGTTTTATGGAAACCTTTTGGGCATTTAAGACCCTTAGTATTATTTTGGATTATAAATCAAATTTCTTATAATTCTTTTGGATGTGTTGGAAACATGTATTCAACAATGTGGATTTTTATCATGTTTTACGTCACTCGAGCATTTAAATGTTTTCCTATTGTATTTTGTTCTTATTATGGAAAGGTGCTACTCTGGGTACACCCACTTAGTATTATTTACTCAACAGTGAAGTTTATTTAGGAGTTGTCATAAATAAAAATGTATTTTGTTTTATATATCATTTTACTCCCAAGCTATTCTTGAATTTGATTTGTTGTTTTTGAGAAGGTACAGGTTTATACATTGGTGTATGAACCATAATGTTCATTTATACACCGTCCATAATGTCTAACCCTGGGATCGTACTCACTAGGCTCCCCATAGCCTAACCCACTTGTTGATAAATTGTTGCAGGTTAGTAGATATTGTCAGAAGCTTAAGGGATTCATAAGCTTTTGGTATTTAGAAGACCTTTGGTTTGTAATATCTTCTTAAACCTTTGTTTTGACATATGTTGTATTACTCTCGCATGATTTGTTGTATTAAACCACTAAATGTTTTGGAAATTTTAATTGGGACCGTTATCTGTGTAACAACCATAAAAATCAAGCCAATTTTAAACTTTTTAAATCATTCAAAAAATTATAATTTGTAACGTCCGAAAAATTCCAACCAATTTTTAACTTTTTAAAACAACCCGATTTCATTAAATTATTACAAAAAGGTTTTTAATACAAATGATTTAGAGTATTCCCATAATCACATCACAACATAAACATGAGGAGCGGTACGATCACGCCTTTGCCTTGCCATGGTCTCCTGAAGAACCTGAAAAACATTAAACCACAACTGTAAGCCCGAAAGCTTAGTGAGATATCCCCAAAATACCAACCACATATACCATACACGCATAGCACGCCATATCATATCCGATCACAGAACAGCCATGCACTTCGGGTCTACTGTGTGACTAGTCTGCGGCACCGACCAACAGTCCACCTGGTCCACCCTCCGAGTCTAGCCATATACATCGACTCTGCAGTGTGATTGGTCCGCCCGCTCCGGGCCTTCAATACACCTGGTCCACTCTCTGAGTCTACAGTATGACTGGTCCGCCCTCACCGGGCCTTCAGTCGGCCTGGTCCACTCTCCGAGCCTCGGCACGTCTGGTCCGCCCTCTTGGGGCCTACAGCATATCCGGACCGCTCGCTGGGCCTTCGGGACAACCGGTCCGCCTTGGGTATCTTGGCCTACAACACAAAGCACGACCCGCCTCAACCCAACCCCAGTCCAACAACCATGTGCACATAACATACAATCATATAACAATTCACAGTCAACAAGCTGATCTAGCAGATCACATAACATATCATCATCCTAACCAGGATATCGACCTAACCGGTCACTAGCATAGCATCATCCTACATAACAGGATACCGACCTCAACCAGGTCTATAACATATACCATCCTAGCTACCAGGATGCAGCCATATCAAAGCAATAACATAACAACAAATACCCGGATCTCAATCGAATAAAAGGGCCGGCCTTGGTGCCTTAGACCCTGTTGATATAGTGAGGATAACTCACCTTGCCACTGCCGAAACTCTGAACTGAAGAAGCAGATTCTCGAACCATCGACTCACCGGAAATCCCGAACTAGCCAACATAGCACAAATAATAATTAGACTAAGCACAATACCCTTCCAAGTATAAATTGACCAATTTACCCTTAACTCATTCCGGCCCAACACTGGATAAGCTCTCAACCCCACTAATGGCCCAAAGACCAAAAGTCCAAAGTAAAGCCTAATATTGGCCCAATTTACTAAATTAGGCCCACCTCACCAAATGGACCTAGACCCATGGTCCACAACAACTAATGGGTCCACAATAATCTATCCAATATGTCCAGTCACGGCCCAAAATCCAGCAGCCCAATAACAGCCCAATCTCTAAAGCCCAAAATGAAAAACCCAACATAGGCAGTACGCTGGGCGTACCCTCCTTGGTACGTTGGGCGTACCCTCCTTGGTACGCTGGGCGTACATGCTGATTCACAACTGGGGATCGGGGCACTGACCCGCTACGCGGGGCGTAACCTCGCTGCTCATTAAGTCCACATAACTTCTTAATGGCTTAAGCTCTTAAGCCCAAACTTCAGATCCTTAGGCCAAATATGCCTAGGATCCATAAAGTCTCATACTTTATCACTTGGGACGTCCATAAAGCTCTTAATCCAAGGTCTTAATCCATTAAGACCTACATATCTCACACATGGGACAACCACAGCCCTTGGGACCTCATTTTTCTCACTCAAGACCTCTCCAAAGGTCTGAAAGGACAGATAATCTCGACCAACTCAAAACATGCATCAAGATGAGGACTTTTGGGACAAGAATGATGCCAAAACTTCACAACATATAGATCTATGCAATATAAATGACAAGCAAGAAGCTTTATACCTCAAATAAGCTCCAAAGGATGAGATCTTCCCAGATCTATAAGCTCCAGCCACTCAACTCCTTCTTTGACAACTTCCTCTTTCTTCTTCTAGCCTCTCCTTTGCCAAAATAAGTTTTCCAAGGCCAAACACACCCAACAATGGAGGTGGAACGGCTATTCTAGGGTTTCTGAGGTTAAGAGAGAGCTTATGGAGGCTAGGGTATGCACCAACATGTTCCTTATATAGTGGCTGACCCTAATTTTAGGGTTTTAGAACTTTGAGAGTATGCTGGGTGTACCTCTAGTACGTTGGGTGTACCTCTAGTACGCTGGGTGTACTCAACCTTGCACCCGCATCACTTGCTCCATTACGCTGGGCGTAATCCCATCTTACGCTCGGCGTACTCGGCGTGTCCCCAAATTTCATATTTGGCCCTCCTTTTCCACTTTTCCCACAAAAGGACCAAAATACCCTTCCTCTTAAATCCCGGGGACTCACAATAAAGTACTCTTAGGAACGGGGCGTTACATAATTATTAGAAATATGTTTTCAAGATGGTTTAGTGTTAGAGCATCCCAAAATCAAATAATAAAAAAACATAAGGAGATGCACGATCACGCCTTCGCCTTCCCGCGACCATCAGAACTACCTAAAACAAAACCAACCACTGTAAGCCTGAAGCTTCGTGAGTTCCCCCAAAATACTAACGTCATACAAACCTTATCAATATCATATAAACAAACAACATGCATAATGAGCCATCAGCCTGAGTGGACCGCCTCGCAGGGCCATCAATCTATCTGGACTGCTCTCCGAGCCATCGACACATCTGGATCGCCTCTCAGGGCCTTCAGCCAATCCGAACCGCTCGTCGGGCGTTCGGCCTGGCTAGTATGCCGTCCCGGGCCTACATTCTATTCGGTCCGCCCTGGGTATCTTGGCCTTCAGCACAAAGCAGGTCCGCCTCAACCAAACCCCCAAATCAAACAATTATGTGCACATAAATATCATACGCTAGCATATATAACAGTCAAACTAATCTAACAGATCACTAATCATAGCAACATCCTATAACCAGGATAACGACCTAACCGGTCACAAACATATCATTATCTTATATACCAGGATATCGACCTACCAGGTCACTAAGCATATCACCATCCAAACTACTAGGATGCAAATCAATAAGCATATCATGCAATAAACCCGGATACAAATCTGAAAAGGGTTGACATTGATGCCTTAGACTCTGTTGATATAGTGAGAAGAACTCAAAATCTGGTAATGCTAACATGATTAGGTCTTGCATGGTCGATTTGAGCTGTTGAAAAGCCTCCTGTGCAGCCTCTGACCATTGAAAGGTTTTGAGTTTAAGAATATTGGTCAAAGATGAGGCGATTTTGGCATAAAAATGAACAAAATGATGGTAGTATCCCGTTAATCCCGAGTAGGCACGTAGGGTAGTGAATGAGGTGGGTGTCGGCCATTGTTGGATGGCTTGTATCTTATCTGGTCCTGGAGCTAGGCCTTGTGTTGAGATTTTGTGTCCTAGAAAAGAGATCTCATGCATGGCGAACATGCACTTAGATGGCTTTGCATGGAATTGGTGTTCTCGTAATTTTTCAAAGACAATCTATAGATGTTTGTAATGGTCGTCTATGGAGGAGCTGAAGATGAGGATGTCGCCAAAGAAGATAAGAACGAACCGTCGGAGAGCTGGTCGGAATAAGTCGTTCATGGCAGATTGAAACGTCGATGGGGCATTAGTGAGGCCGAACGACATTACAAGGAACTCGTAATGACCGTCTATCGTACGAAATATTGTCTTGTGTATGTCGTTTGCTGATACCCAAATTTGGTGGTAGCCGGAGCGCATGTCTATCTTGGAAAAGACTGTGGCGCCATGTAACTCGTCGAGTAGTTCGTTGATCGTCGATATCGGAAATTGATCACGCACCATTACAGCGTTTAGTGCCAGGTAGTCTACGCAAAGTCGCCACGATCCGTCTTTTTTCTTTACTAAAAGCACGGGAGATGAAAAGGGACTTTGGTTGGGTCGGATGACGCCCTGTTGTAGCATTTCTATAATTTACCCGGTCATGATTTGTTTTTGGTACTGTGGGTAGCGGTAGGGTTTTACATTGATTGTGGTATTGGGGTCTGTTTAACGGAATGGTATGGTCATGGGGTCGCGGTGGTGGTATAGAGGTAGGTTCCATGAAAATGTCTTGAAATCGTTAGAGAAGGGAGTGTATTGTAGGGTTGGGGTGGGTGAGCTGTAATGGAGTCGTGGTGGGTGGGGTGATGTGGGATTATAGTTGAGGGTGTGTAGAGAGGCGATGGTACCTTGGCGCAGTAAGGTAGATAATGCACTAGGTGATACCAGTTGACTCCAGGATTCGCCAGTCAAGGTGCATGATTGGCCATCGTGCAGGAAGGTAATATCAGGAATTGAGAAATCTGCTAATAGTCATCCCAATGTGCTAAGCCATGTAATACCCAAGATTACGTCTGCTCCCTCTACGGGGAGAACGAAAATTGGTACCTGGAATCGAGCATTTGATAGTTGTAGATGAACATTAGGACAACACCCTTGGCAATGGATGTATTGACTGTTTCTGACCATCACTGAGAATGGGTTGATAAATTGGGTGTGTAGGTTTAGTAGGGAAGCAACTCGTGGTTGGACAATATTATGTGTGCTCCCATAATCAATCAAAACTCTGACCGGTTTGTTGGCAACGTATCCTGTGATACGAAGTGTTTGTGGCGATGAGATCCCAAAAAACGCCGCGTCTGATAGGGACAAGAATTCGGGTGGTTGCTATGCTTCAATGGTGGTGGTGGTGTTTCCCTTATCCATGGTTTCGTGGTCGTCGTTGTCTACAATCAGAAGGAATTGTGGTGGTGAACACTTATGGCCTGGAGTGTACTTTTCTGGGCATTTAAAATAGAGTCCGGCTTTCCTTCGTTCCTGCAGTGCGTCCGCTGATAGGCGAGTAAGTGGTAGTGTAGGGTTTATTCTCGTGTTGGGCGGGTTGGTTGGTGGCGAAGGAGAGAAGGTAGGCGATACATTAGGCTTGGTAGGTGTAAATGGGGATGTTGTGGACCAGGTGGGTTTGAAGCTTGTAGGGGATCGTGACTTGGTTGTAGGCGCAAGTTTGTCTTCTATTAATTTTGCCAGTGAGCAGGCCTAGTGTAGAGAAACGGGCCTAAGTATGGTGAGCTCATTTTGGATGTCTTGGCGAAGCCCTGAAACGAAGATGTTTTTTAAACTTTGTTGAGAGAGGTTGTTGACCCGATTACTGATGCGTTCAAAAGCCATTTGATACTCTGTAACGGTGGAGGTATGTTGTAGCTTGTAGAGTGCTACTTCATGGTTTTCGTAAGAAGATGGGCCAAAGCGCAGCTGTAGTTCTCGTTTGCATTGGGACCAGGATCCCAAGATATCATTTTGAGCTAAGTGTTTGTACTAGGAAAGGGTGTCCCCTGTGAGGTAAAATGTTGTGAGAGGAACACGCTGGGTGGGTGGAACTTGATAAAATGTGAAGTAGTTATCGGCCTGAAAAATCCAATCTAGTGGGTTGGATCCATTAAAGAGGGGCAAGGAGATTTTGGGTGGTCGAAGTGTATGTTGGTTATGATGTGGCGGTGGTGGTGGGTTGGGGGTGGTTGGTGGTTGGGTGTATGACATAACGGAGTGGCGGTGTCATCCAACAAGAGGTGGTCGGATAGCGTGGTAATGTGGTTCACGAGATTAGCGGTGGTCTGGGAGTGGGAGTCAAATTTAGTTGTTAAGGCTTCTGTTGCTTTGATGAGGGTACTGAGGTGGGCGTTGTGCTGCTGGGTGGCTGTATTGGTGGCGGAAATAAGTTAGGCTAGTTGGTCGGCTATGGTAGGTGGTAGATCATCGGATGTAGAGGAGACATCTTTTCGGGGTGGCATTGTGGAAGGTTGAGACGTGAATGAAAGCACCAATTGTTAGGTTAACCCTTAGAGGGGGCGAGGCTCCAATAACAACAGAGAAAAAGAAAAGAAACACACTGGAACAATTTTCTGATCTCCTTTTATTCATGAAGTCCTAATCTTAAATGCAAGATAATATAGTGCATGAGAATTAAACGGAAACATGGGACATTATGGAAACATGGAAAGTAATCTATTCCTATATGCATGCATGAAAAACAGAAGGTGGAAGACTTATTCAATCCTCCAAACGTGCTGGTCTCCTGGTGTTTCTTTTGGGTCTTCGCTGGACTATGGTGTCTTTATTGGGCTGAATTACTGGGTTCATAACACAACAAGTCAGAACACCCAATTTTAGCTTAAGTTCTTAATACACGATGTCGGCACCCAATCAAACAGCCTTCGCAGTCCTATCTCAAGTAGCCCTTGCCGCCGATGGCGCAGTACTTGGGTTAGCCTTAGCGTACATTGCAGTCCGCAGCGTCCTCAAGTTCAAGACGACCTCATCCTCCTTGAACAAAGTCAAGAAGGCACCGCCAGCGTCTCCGATCTCCTTTCTATCCTCTGTCATCCTTCTGATCAAGAGTCAGATACGATTACTTTCAGTGATGAGAGGATCGTCATCGTTCGAGGAGTCGTGGAGACGAAATCCATCGTCAACGGTGATTGGAAGAAACAAAACGTTTTGCTCTCTCATGAGTCTAACGAGAAAGTTGTTACCTTGGAGAGGACACAAACGATATATATATATTCCATATCTTAATCTTACTTTCTTTCGCATTGAATTCTATCAAAATCTATTCATATGCTGATATACAAGAGGTTTTCTAATATGCATCATCAGAACTAAGTATGCCCTCCAAAATTGCTCAACTAAAAATCCAGAACAATTTGCTTTGTTTGACCGATCGAACCAATTTTTGTTCATTACTTATAAATCCTGTCTTCTTCTATATCCAATTCAAAGTTTGAATAATCTTGAATTCCTGCAGTGTATATACAACGAATGGAGGGGATTTTTTGGATGGACTTCAGATTTTCGCTCCTTGTTTGCAAGACACTGATAAGAGCAAGAATCTTCATCAATAAGAACGGTAACTTCAAAATTCTTGATATCCTGTAAGTTGTTAACAACTTAACATAGAACTTCTCATGATGTAGAGTCCATTCTTGCATGTTACCTTTGATTTTAATTCATTAGTTTATGATAATGCTGGTTCAGTTCCCGTTGTCTATGATAATGCCACTTTAGTTTCAGAAGTATATTCATCAATGTGTTTGTGGTGTAACATGAGATTATATGACTATTTGATTAATGAATTTTATGTGTAAATCTTATTTTATCAACTGAATTTGTCAGTGTGTTACTATAATTTGATAATCTTTTTGTATAGGTTCCTTTTATCCTTGTTGATGGGGGAAATAGGCCAAAATCTGATTATCTGAAAATAAACATGGATGAGTCAAAACATCCTTTACCTCTTAAAACTGTATACCACAATTTGTAGCCTATAAGTGCGTTTCCTTATACTTTCCTCCAAGAATTTTTCGGTCATGAGTACCCTGTAAGTACATACATTATTTATTACTTTGTCACTTGTTTTTAGTTCTTCATTTGATTTTAGTTTTTGTGTTTCTTTGTTGCTGGTGTTGTAGGTCGGACTTCTGGATGAGGAGAAGATTTTACCAGTTGGAAAGGAAATCACTGCCGTTGGTCTTGTCAGTTTGAAAAATGGAATTCTTGAAGTGATGGCATGCAGGGATCTACCTTTCTTCTTGTGAGGATAGTTGTTATCAAGCTTTTTTATGATATTTCCTGCGAAATATTTTAATGACTTTATGTTTCTCTTGCAAGATCAAATATGAGCAAAGATTAGATGGTAATGGAACTTGATTTTAGGACAAAATTTTTGTTGTGGAGTGGAGTTGTGATTGGTTTAGTGGCAACCGGCATCCTTAGATATGTTGTGACAAGGTACTAAAAATTTGACTACAAGCATGTGATATATTTTTACCATATGATTAAGTTCTCCAAATATGTATGTAACACTTGAGATGACAAACCAAGATATTGTCCCCTTTGGGCAACCTGGTATGAGAATTTCCCAAGGGGTCACCAGAGACTTTGGATATCAAAACTCCGCAGTTTAGCATGTTTAGGTAAGAGTAGATGGGTGACCCATTTGGAAGTTCACTTATCAGGTTGTGACATCCCCAAAATCTCGGCCAGAAAAGATCGATTTTCATTTATGCTTTTAAAATATTTTCAGAGTAAATCCTTTTGATTTGAAAGAGTTGCGGAATTTGTTCCCAAAAACAAAACATGATAAAACAATGTTTACCAAAGCATTTCATAAAAGAAATGTATTTTTCATTATATAATCAAAACTCAAGGTATCATGTTCCGATACAGACCAATAAGCATAAACGATAACCTTACAAGTCATTCAACAAATATATACATATACAGACTTGTAAACAAAACAACTGATGGTTCATCCATCTCATGCCCTCGCGCCACTTCCTGTAATACAAATAAAACTGAGTGGGTCATGCTTGGGAGCCTGGTGAGCATATAGGGTTTTCAACCCACAATAAATAATCATATTTAATTTTTCACCAACCAACAATAACCCAATTACCCATTCTCGTTATTCTCACTTTATGTCCCTAAAACAACTAACATAAGGGACCTAGTCTAAGAATATTTCATCGGGGCGACAACACATGCTTCGGGGGTACCTCAGCAATATAAGTCAAATAAGGCAACCATGAGGGGGATGGAGTACAGCGAATGAACACCCAAGTTCATTAACACCTACAGGTGGCGAACCTGCTAATGTTTCCACAAGACTGTCTAGAATAGCCAGTGGTCGTCATCTAAACTCTGCTAGATGACTAAATCAAACAACAACGAGGTCTCTCATCTGTTTATTACACACCAACTATCTACCCATGTTCTACCCAACATATTAGTAGATAAAGATATACATTTTTATACATAGTTTAAAAACCTGTATAGCATGCTTTGATCAACACATAATCCACATAACAGATGAGGCACACACACACATAACACATATCTCATAGAGAATAAATCATATCTATGAGATAGAAGAAAGTGAATACACATTCACACATATAAACAACAATATACCAAACACATAGCACGTATTTTATAGAAAATACTTAATATTTATGTGTTAGAAGAAGGTAACTACACACTCACACCTATAAACAACAATATACTTAATACACTCGAACCAAACTTGTATTATTATCGTGTTTATGAAAGGTAGTATACACTCACTTGATCAGAAGATGATCGGACAGCACTACGACTTGCAGAAGTAGTAATCCTCAGCAGATCTGGAAGATCTTCACAAAAATCGAACTTCTCGCGGGCAGAGCTTCGGCTCGGGAACCGCACTTCTCGGGATCTTCGGGATCTCGAGACTTGCCTCGGGGCTTGAGTATGATACCGGGGCTTCGGGATATTTCTGGCACGCAAAACGATGCAAAACGGGAGAGAGAAGAGAGAAAATGAACAAAAGACTCGGCTGCCTTCGGATCCTATTTATAGGAGGCTGGAGCCTCGGAGTACGCGGGGCGTACTGCAGTACACGGCGCGTACTACTTCCGAAATCGTCATTGCATGCGTCATCCGAGCCACTTGCTGCGAGTGTCGACACCTTCGGAGTACGCGGGGCGTACCTCGGATCAGACGGTGACTCCTTCGGATAATGCTTCCGAATTAAAGATTAAAAATAAATACAAATTATTTAATAAACTTCGGAAATTCATATCTTCTTCATACGAACTCCGTTTTTGACATTCTTTATATCCACGCGAAGGTGAAACTACGCTCTACAACTTTCGTTTAGACTCTGTCGGCTAATTTTGACTTTATTTTTATTATTTATTTTTAATAGGCCGCGACAGAAAAACTTCGTTATAAATTCATAACTTCTTCATTTGACGTCCGTTCTCGCCTAACTTTTTATCGCTTCGATACCAACAACGAGACCTTCGATCCTCGTTTAGATTGCTTCGGCTAAAACCGCTCGATCTCAAATCGAGTATTTCGGGCTGCACACCGCTAAGCCGAAACTTCGATAAATCATAACTTCCTCATACGAAGTCAGATTTGGGCGTTCTATATATATTCGGGAACCTCGTTTCAACTACTACAACATTATTCAAAGATATTAAGTTTATTTTACACTTAAATTTTGACGCTTATTTTTATTCTTAATTAATCAAACCACATAATTAAGCAATTAAGCACAAAACACACAATACTTAAATAATACAATCTTTATTATTTCAAAACGGGTTACAGAGGTTAACCTAGACTATTACATTGCTAAAAATGGCAAGCCCGGAAACACAGGCGTTACACAGGTTACCTAAAGTGGACTATTTCTTGGTATGTGTGTCTGGGATGTTACAAAATAATAAATAAAGCCTTTTTTTCGAGCGTATCAGGAATTGGAACAAATGGAAAGACTGGAGACATCGGAGGAGGCATATTGAATAACAAAATGCTGCAGTGGAAATGAGTGAGGCGGAAGGTGGTGTTGCAGTAGGGGAAGAGAGCGGTGGTGTTCCGGAGGGGCAGTTGTGTGTGATCTGTTGGATGAGGCAACGACAGTCTGTGTTTGTTCCTTGTGGTCATCTAGTTTGTTGTCCACGGTGTGTCCTCTTGGTTGAGCAGGATTTCTCCCCCAAATGTTCATTTTGTATGCAAACAATTCACAGTTCGTTGATGATTAGGGGTGTAAACGAGCCGAACTAAGCCTAAGATTACCCAAACTTAGCTCATTTCGATCCCCAAAAAATAGAGCTCCAGCTCGCCTCTTAAACATTTTCACAACACCGACTTCAAGAGGGTTAGCCAATTCTATAAAAAGCGTCTTTATCTTCCATTTTGATAGATTTGTCGTGAATTTGTCAAAAACTTCCTTCCGACTTTGAATATGACTTATATTAGACCCAACCTATAAACTAAGGTACACAAAATGCCAACCTATAGGTGAATATCCAATCAGACACA
The DNA here is from genome assembly GCF_002870075.4 of Lactuca sativa. Lineage (NCBI taxonomy): Eukaryota > Viridiplantae > Streptophyta > Magnoliopsida > Asterales > Asteraceae > Lactuca > Lactuca sativa. Next base: position 292,289,134 of record NC_056627.2, read on the forward strand.
CAGTCTCTTCTACATCTCTGAGCCTCCTCCAAGATAAAAAAATCTAAGAATTATGACCAAACCTTGTGTATTCTCAATAGAGATCAACATACAAAACGCAACAATCAAGACGCATTTTTCTTTTACTTTTGATACTATTTTTTTAAAGAGAATTTTACTTTCGATACTAAAGTGGTTTTAAATTGAAATGAAAAGAATGCTTGTTTTAAATGGTAAACCACACCATTTACCGACGTGCACAGAACATGTCCCAACCAATATGTTAAAAACGTTAAATATATGACGTTTTGCAACCACAACTTGAAGGGATTTTTTTGGTAATGCTTCTAACTTGGTTTTATTTAATGTAGATAAATTTAAATATAAAATGTTGGGATCGGTGAGTAAAGTTACAAATAGATGGAGGGCTAGATGTGGAATCAACTTTGTACCGAGGGCTAAAAGTTCTAAATTGGAAGTTGTATGGACTAAAGTGCAAAAGTTGTGAATATATAAGTAGAGATAGAGAGACAGAGAGACATTACCATCATTCTCGTCACAAAACCCTGGTTCTCTCGTCTTTGTGTGTTTGTGAGTCGGCATGCATATTCAAAGCTTTAAGACCAGAGGGAGTGGTGTCACACTTCCTCATTTTGTCACACTCCCTTACCACACACAAAGAGTGGTATACCATTGTGTGTGTGAGAGAGAGAGAGAGAGAGAGAGAGCACTCTCTTTTTTGGCCGCACATACCAAACTGCATAGGAGGGGCGGTGTTCACTGTGGTAAGACATGTCATGTAGGGTCTCACCTCACTCCACTCCTTTAAGTTTAAGTATAATTAATCATTTGAATTAACTTAGTGGTGAGAAGTATAGATTGAGAGTTTCTATTGTAGTGAGCTTTATATTGTAATCTTTTATGGTTTGTTGTTCCGATGAAAGTAAATCAGAGCATACGTTATACTAGGTAATCATTGTTTCTTTGCAGTTCGTTTTATCATATCAAAGTTATAGGGAAATTGTCAGAAAACTCTCAATATTTTCAGAAAAGTTATACCTTAGTCCAAAAAAATGAACAGAAAAGTTTGATTATTTGATTTTACATGATAATATGTCATTTCATGTTAAAAGAAATAAAAAATTATTAATTTGAGCCAAAATGAAATAATCTGGACTTTTACGTTAAAAAAATCATTACTTAATCGTAACTTTTCCGAAAATATTGAGACTTTTTTTGACAATTTCCCAAAGTTATACGATCTTGTGTGATCTGCTTCTACGGATGGTTCTTGTTTGTTGAATGATTTATATCGAAGTATACTGGTTTGACCTTCATCACCTGGTTGAAGACTAATGTGCAATTTATATACTATCTAGTATAAAATTTATAATCCTAACCTATTTAACTAACTAATTGCACTTATGCAGTGTACCTAGTCAAATTTATAGAATGGTTCAGGTAAGTCGAATGTCGAACACATTAAACGGATTTAGCTAATAACTTAATTACTAAAAATTAATCTAAAAACAATAAGTAAATAAGGGGTTTATCTGATTTTGCAAGTTCAAATTAACTTAAAACTAAACACTCAATTAAAAATGATTGTAAACAAGATTAAGAAGACACTTCCGTTTAGCTTCGAATCCCCCTTTTTCCTATGTGTAGTTTCTAAGTATGAGTTTATTCAGTTGGTTGCCAATTTAGATGTAATTAGCAGTCTTGATCCGAACTCCTAATATTTTCATCAATTCATTAAATACTATGTAATGATCATACACAAGAAAACACATAATTGTTTAATAAAGATAATTGGGCTATGTAAGATATATCTAACTTAACTATCTATGATCAAGACAATTAATTAAACACAATTATGATCAAATTATGCTCCAACACAGTTAAAGTTGTTACATTTGTTACTTAATCTAAGATGTGATTAATCCTAGCTCTAGCAATCTAATGATCATAAACTACTAGGTAAACAATTTCATGCAATTCATTGGTCATTAAACTACACTTAACTTGAATCAAAGATGCAAGCTTTAACATGCTAGGTAATGGTAATCAAACACATGCATTAACCAACTTCATAAAATCCAATTATAAGCTAGAAAATAACATATAATATTAGGGTTCATCTACACTGAACGAAAGCCTAATGATTATCTACTCATAGCATAAAATAAGCACACAATCACATAAGATTTAGACATGTTTAATCAAAATGCAAACCGAATGTATTGTGTAATCTTCAAATCTTCAATCTCCAAGCATTCTCTATTCCAAGTGGTTGTTTTTCACAGATCTCTGGCCTCTAAAATCGACTATCTCTCCAGAAAATTTGATTCCAACCTCCCAAAGTCGATATGTAAAGCAATATTTATAGTTTCCATAAAATCGTAGCTCACGTCAAGAGCATTAAGGTCTCACGTCATGAGATCAGTGCAAATCGTGTCTGGCAAGGAAACTGCATTCCACGTAGTTATCTTCTGGAATAATCCTCCTCATGACATGAGATTATAATGCTCACGTCATGAGCTCAGTTATTGTGCTTATCATTGAGATTTTTCTTCTTACCACGCCTCCATACTCTGATGCCACATCGCAGAACTTGTATTTTCATGGTTCTTCTTCTTTTTAGGTTCCATTAAGCTCTCGGTTTCAGCTTTGAGTCTTCAATAATTTGAAACTTTGAACTTTTCTTCATAATATTTCTTAACTTCATAACTTTGTAGACTCTTATTCACTCAAACTTTTGCAACTTTTTTTTTCTTTTTTCACAACTCAATTTTTTCACTCAAAACTAAAAATCCTAAAAAAAACATATGTTTGCGTAAGGGAACTTAACTTCAACCTTTATTTGTTAAATGTATTAGTCTAAGGTGCAATGACTACATAAGCTCTCCTAGATACATTTTTGGTACACAATGTTAAACATATTATGTCCCTCAAACTAAGAAAGTCTGTGTTTTTGTCCCATAAACAAAAACAACATAGGCCTTACAACCTCTATTTATTTCTACTAGCCTATAATCTATAATCTCTCATCAGATCATCGCATTTATGCTCTTGTGCCACTACCTGTATACAAGAAACTGAGTGGGTCAGGCTTGGGAGCCTGGTTAGCACATAGGGTTTTCAAAACACTATAAATAGTTTATTAATTTTATCAAAACAATCAACCTGATTACTCTTTCCCGTTATCCTCACTTTACGTCCCTAAAACATCTATTATAAGGGATCTAGTCTGAGGATTTTCATCGGGGTGACAACACTGCTCAAGGGATTCCTTGTCAATTTATGTCAAATAAGGTAACCATGAGGGGGATGGAGTACATCTAGTGAACAAGTAGTTCAAATAAACACCCACAGGTTGCGATCCTGCTAGCGTTCCACTGGACTGTCTAGAATAGTCCGCGGTCGTCATTTATACTTCGCTAGATGACTGGATCATTGTAAACATCGAGGCTTCTCATCATTTTATTACACATCAACTATTTCATCTACCCATGTTTTATCCAATATTTTCGTAGATATAAAATACATATACAGTTTAAATCATTTAAAACATGTATAAATTGTTCATCTAGCATAGATATCAAGAACACAGATAATATGTACACATATCACGTAATTTATATTAAACACTTCATATCTATGTGTAAGATGAAAGTATATATGCACTTGTTAAAGTGATGATTCCAAACTCGTACAACGCTTCACTTCTAAATAATATAATTTCCTTCGACGAAAACTAGTATTATTACCACTAGATTTTAGTCTAATATTTATCACGGCAAATTACCGGCGTTATTATTTTATAAGTTTTGAAACAATACTTTTCAACCACTATGTACAGACATGGGCCAGACATGAAACACCGGAGGGCAGGACCATTTTGGCATTATAGCACTGCTGAAATCCAACAATCCTATGCAGCCCTTCAAACCAGATTCCCCGTACCGTAAGTAGTTAAAAGATATTATAATAACACTTTATATATATATATATATATATATATATATATATATATATATATATATATATATATATATATATATATATATATATATAAGGTTCATAATAACAATAATAAATTTAAACCTAAGCTATACTCAAAGTAGGGTAAACATAACTCACTTACCCGGAGGTTTGCTAGAAACCGGGCTCTGTGGGGGCGAAACTTTCCGAGCCGAAAAGCTCTTTTTCACGGAGCCTTCTGGCTCTCCAGGACTTTCCTCTAGAATCTTTAGGTTACTAGGGCTTTGGGAGGTCTTATAGAGAAGTTAGGGAGAGAGAGAAAATGGGTTTTTGGTGTGGGAAATATGGAGACCCTCGCACCTCCTTTTATAGTGGAGTTGACCCTCGGTGCGCAGGGCGCTCCTATGTACACAGCGCGTTCGAGAGGGGTACGTGTCCGAAGCTGGCTGGGGCGACGTGGAAGATCCGAGGCCTAGTCTTTAAAAGAGCACGAGGTGTTCCTTCTATGCGGGGCGTTCCTTGAACAACTTCGCAATTCACACTCCCGACTTCTAAAATTCGTAACTTTCGCATAAGAGCTCCATTTTCGACATTGTTTTTATCCACGTGTAGGTAGAGACGTACTCTACAACTTTCTTTTAGATTCCGTCGGCTAATTTTGACTTTATTTTTAAAGTTATATTTTAACAGACCGGGACAGAAAAAGTCCGTTAAAAATTCATAACTTTGTCATCCGACGTCCGTTTTCGTCTGTGATTTTATCGTTGAAATCCTATTGATGAGATATTCAATTCTAGTTTAGATTGTGTCGATTAAGAATCGATCGATCTAATATTTGGACTCCGGGTTGCATACTGTTATGTCGAATCTTGGAAAAATCATAACTTCCTCTTACGAAGTCAGATTTTGATGTTCTTTTTATGCACGTTCTCAGTTTAACGTATACTACGATTTTCATTTAGATCGCTAAGACTAAAAAGTACTTTATTGTAAACTCACTGGTTACGTCACACAACGTCGTGTCGGTTTTGTCGCGAAACTTCGACAGGTCATAACTTCTTCGTCATAACTCGGATTTCGACGTTCGTTATATCTCCGGAATCCTTTTCACTACCACTACAGCATTGGGTCTATCTATTATTTTATTTTGACGCTTATATGTATTCTTAACTTATTATATTTATAAATAAGTATAATACACATAAAATCATATAATTCACATAATATTTAAGTAATTCCTATTTATTACTTCAAAGTAGGTTACAATTATTGACCCCAACTATTACATCATCATACTAATGCTTAGCCTAGAAACACGGGCGTTACAGGTTCTCATCGAATCATCCCACATAATACTAGCAAACTAGCCCATATGCACTAATATTAAAATTTTAAAATTGACTATATTTATTAGACTATTGTTGCAAGCCTACTAACTTTTTAAAATTTTGTAGCATTTTCTAAATAATTATTTTATGCTTGATATCCTTTTTCGACCTCCTACCCCACACTTATTTCATACAATGCCCTCATTGTAGGCTAAAACAATGAATGCAAATATAAAGCAAATAAAAGGGATAAAAATGAACAGGCTCCCATGGGTAGTAGTGGCATGATCGAATTCTTATTGTTGTGGAAAAACTCAAACATCTTGAATATGTAACTGGAACTGGAATTGTGGTACCATTCGTGAATGTGTCGACTAAAATGTTGAATAAAAAACTCACATCTTCAAAAAGTGTGGTGCATAAAATCTTCAAAGCAATGAATCATAACGTAGGAAAGCATACATCATGTTTTATGGTTGAAAGGAAGAGCAAAAATATGATTTTTATAGCTCACATTAGGAGTATAGAGAATCACAATGTGAGTCTGGATTAAATATCTTTTGAATCGTGATTAAAATCTTTCTCTCGATGTGAAGTATAGAGCTCATGTCGTGAGAACTGGAGCAACACAGAATGTGTATCTTCTTCAAATTCTTCATGTGAGAAATCATAATTGTCTTGTTAAGTGATTAAGATACAGTTTAAGACCATATTTTCTGTAACTCATTCATTTCTTCTCTAAAATCGCACACAATTGTCACCCCACACATATCAAAAAGTGTGGTCTTCGATTCTTATCTCTAATGCTAACGGCTTCTCTCTTTCTTTCTTTCTTTCTCTCTCCCTCTCTCTCTCTCTCTATATATATATATATATATATATATATATATATATAAACAATCCCTCCCCTTCTGTTACCTACTTTTACTCATATCTTCGCAGTATACCTCAATACAAGACAAGCACAAGAAAGGATATTCAATCAAAACCGTGCTATCACCCTATCTAAGTAGGTGTCCCTTCTCCTCTATAGAAGTCATCTTTTAATCTATTTAAGTTCTTGTGTCTATCACTATCGTCCTATTTTCTCTCAATTGCCTTTGCATGTGCGTTCGTCGGCGGTTGATCATGTATGGCCGGATTAGAAGGAGGAAGGGCGGCCCCACCCTGAAACAAAGGTATACGTACATAAATAAAGAGATTGGTTATGGTCTTGATAGGACTCCTTCCCATCTACCTTGACCGGGCTCTCTCTCTATCTCTCTATCTCTTTATCTCTCTCTTTCTCTCTCTCTCTCTCTCTCTCTCTCTCTCTCTCTCTCTCTTTCTCTTCTCTCGATAAAATATTAATCCTTCAAACAAAACAAACTCCTAGGTTTCAAAAAGAAAAAAACATTCATCATTCGGCTACATCATCTAAAACAAACCAAATTAAAACACACCAAAAATAAACAAAGAAATAAAAACAAAAACTTAAATAAAATAAAAGGATAAATAATTCATCACGCTTCATCATCATCGTCTCCATGTGCTCCAATTGAACCGACCCCGTCATATTGTCTCGGCCACATCTCGTTCCATGATGGACAAAATGGGTATTGAGTTCCCAATGTTGGTGGTGGAGTAATGTTAAAATGTTGACCCATGTTTTCCATTGTACCCCCAATCGGATTCATGCTCAAGCACATCCTATCCATATACCCCACCATCATTTCATCACGAGACGGTCCTCCTCCCATGGGTGCATGGTGTTGTTGCGAGTTGCGACTGGCCTTTTTTTCCTCCCCCCTCATGTTATGGCCTCCTCGTGGTCTCGATTCCTCTTCGGGTTGCTCTAATGGTACCACCGCTTCATCAGCCGATATACTCCATTGTTTTCCTATATTGATTACAAGATTCATATATTCCAAGAAACCCATTGTAAGATCGGTACCCTTGATGCATGTTAGAGTATGCATCACTCTTGGCGCAAATATCTCATATGATTTTTCCAAGCGGGTTACAAGATGTCCACCCGCTATTGGGCTCCCGACTCTTGATGTGACTGCCTTACTTGCCAGATATTGCCCAAGAAAATAAGGAATATTGCAACAAACTGTCGGTGTGATTATGCTCCACATAAAAAACAAATTCAAAGTCATCACTTTATCCCCATTTTTTTATTAATTGAAATTGTCACAAGGAGGTGAATGAGACGATGGATAGGAGACTGAATTTGGCTTTCTTGAGATACCCCAGAATGAAATTCGCCATTAGCTATTGTTGTCTAAAAAGTATACCCATTCACACATTGAGAGTAATCTCGAGCAGCTAATCTTAAAAACCTGTCAAAAATAGGTGGCATTGCTTCATGTTGTTTGTGCAAACCCATTCTCCATGCAAACGAGGCCAAACTACATGCTCGATATTGGCCACCAAGACGAAACACCAAAGGCATGGCGAAATGAGGATCAATTGTGTTCTCTTCGAAAGAAGTCGTTAAGAAAAACTCCATACACAATTCCTTGAAAATTGGTTCCTTAATTGAAAATAAAATTTTCCACTCGTTGCAAGTGAAAGAAATCCCATTTTCAACATACGTCTTTGTGAGATATAGGTTCATTCTTTCCAAAATCCCAATTTTGTTCAGATTGCTCCAATCTACTGTTGGTGAAATGGCAAATTCACGATTGTAGAGCCATCCCAACTTGTTCGTATAGTTGTTCAAAATTTCACGTGGGATATCATCCGGAAATTCATAAAACGGGTGTAAGCTCGAGACATCGCCTTGTTGCGGTTGAGGAGATTTTCTCATACCCATAATACCCGAAAAATAGAAATCAAACCAATCGCAAGCAAAAAACCATAGATATAGCATTAACAAAAAAATAGAAACTGAGTTACCCAATTCTCAGGTCGTGAGCTTTAAAGCTCACGTTGTGAGTTCGGTTAACGTCAAGAATTCAATCGGGTGGTTTTATGAGCTAATATAACCAAAATAACTCATAGGGTTTGGTTAAGAAGTGATTCTAAGGCTAAAAAGTTTATCAAAAATTCACTTTTTACGTTATGCGGTGCCGTGCCGGTTTAGCAGTAAAACTTCGACAGGTTGTAACTTCTTCATTATAACTCGGATTTCAACATTCGTTATATGTACAAAATCCTTGTGACTTATACTATACTTTGTTTAAGATTATTTATTCTAAATAACCTTCTATCAAAAAGTCATTTGTGACGCTCAATGTCTCTAAATTGACTAGCCCGAATCTGCGGGCGTTACATCAATTATCTGAGAAAGGTTAGAAAATAAAACCATAGTCAACAATTCATCATGAAATCAACATGGGGTTCCATTCCAAGATTCAAATTCAAATATTGTTAATAGAGGAAAAATTATACCTTAAAACTCTAGATCTCTTCCACTCCTTGCACAAAATGATCTATGTTTGCTTGAAATCAACTCTAGAGAGTATTACACCATGGAATCACCATCTCCAACCTCCACCTATCTATCAAATCGTGTTATGGATGAAATGGGGATAATAAGTGCATCATATAAGTCATTTTTCGATTTCTACCCTCAATTCCACATAGTTTGATAAAAATGGTCTTATTCCAAATCAATTTTATGAATTTTGTGGTCCAAGAATCACTTAAGTGAGTCAACCCTTTGGTCGAACATACTTTCACCATTTTGACAGTTTTAGTCATTAACTTTCAAATGTTGAAATTTAGATTCTTGAATCTACTAAACTTTTACATTAGTTTAAATATGATGAAATTTTGTTATTTAGTTTATTTATTTATTTATTAGCTACTTATTTAATTTATATCGAAAAATTCTAGCCCCAATTTTGGGATGTCACATCGAAGGTCTAATCATGATAAGAAGGTCCCTTTTAGGTTTAATGGTTTTGTGGTAGAAGGTAAACATATGTTTGGTATCAAATACTATTTTGGTTATGCTAAGTTGAGTGACGAACCCATGTGGTTTTCTATGAATTTGAATAAATCTTTTAAACTTAGTTGTTTTATTAAAATAGCTAAATACCCTAAATTTGTTAGATTTGTGAATGATGAAATGGAGGCTCTAAACCAAAATGGGACTTGGATTATTATTGATTTACCTAAAAGGCGCAAACGCATTGGATGCAAATGGGTATATAAACTTATATATAAATCAAGCAGAGAAATAAAAAGGTTTAAATCTAGACTTGTAATAAAAGACATTTAATCAAAGAGAATGTCTAGACTTTTGACGAGTCCTTCTCTCCGGTTGAAAATCTTGTAACTAGAAGGTGTATTATTAGGATGGCTATTCAATTTGATTGGAAATTATATCATCATATTCATGATATAAATAATGTCTTTCTTTATGGATCCCATGAGGACGATGTTTATGTCTCTTCCTCCAGGTTATTTTTCTCCGAACGACAAAGTATGTAAGTTATTTATGGAATTATACAGGTTAAAACCATCCCTAATAAAGTGGAATGAAGAACTTACGCCATCCTTGTTGGATTTGATTGAGGCTGTTAAAGGCTTTTTCAAAAACTAAGTGTTTAATAAAAGATTTAAACACTCTTAAGTATTTTTTATGAATAAAAATTCTTGAATCATCCGTACGTACCAAATCTTTCACAAAGGAAGTATTGTCTTTGAACTTGTTTATGAGTTTTAGGTTACTTGCTTCAAAACTAACAACCATTACTTTGTGTTTATATGCGGTTGTTAGCAACAAGGGAGTTAGCTTGGATGATGATTTTCTTGTGAATGTGACTGAGTTTCAAAAGTTGGTTGTGAAACTCATTCATCTTTGTATGTCTCATATTTGAATTAAATTTATGTAAACAACTAGGTGTGAAATCCATGTATTAAATGAGTTTATTTAAAAGAAAATTTTAATATGAAATTCTAAACATATGAGAAATTTAAATCAATAAGAAAAATGAGAAAAAAATATTGAATCATTAAAATTAAAATGTTTTTTTTTTAATTTAAACAATAATGTAGATAAATAAAAAATTGAAACTAATTAGGCTTTAAATTATGAATTTTGCAATTAGATTTAAATACAATGTGAATTTTAATAAAATGAAAAAAAAACATAAAATGACATGTTGAATAAAAATTAATTTAAAATAAACACAAAATGATATGTAGCAAAATGAATTAACATATGACATATGACAAAAAAATCTTTATTTATTATTAGAGTAGATTTTCGGGAAAATGAATTATTATTTCCATGAATATTACACTTTGTTTGTTTGTTTGGGAAGATGTTGATTAAGGTAAGAGCGTTAGAACTATTATAAGATAGGGTGCTGCTAATAAGTCACCTTTGGTAGACAACTTTAAACACCCAATTTAAAAGTCAAATAACTATTTGCATTGGAATTTCCGTTTGACTGCTTAACATTCAATAAAGATTTCAGCAAAGTATATTTTAAAATTTTACAACATAGCCCCTTATAAAAAGCAAAATAACAATTTTAGCTTTTAAATTAAACTCATTATACTTCAAATATTTTTCAAACTACCACTTACGATCCAATTTTTTTTTCTTTCAGTGTAATTTTTTTTTTACAATCATAAATTTCAATTAAATAACCACTAACCATTTTTTGAAGACTGTGTTTTTAATAAGAATTAAATTTGATTACATTGAAACTTGTTCAAAATCAACTACTAACCAATTGTTAAAAAAAATTCTTAGTTTATAAGCTAATAACACAAATTAACAGTAAACAGACCAAAATCTAGGTAAATAATCTATTCTAAATCTTAAATAATCTTTTGAAGTATTTATTGCAATGTTGTCATCTTCACCTTTACCGGTGGTCCGACAGTGGTATACCGAGTATACAGATGTGTATTGAGAAAGAGTGGAGAGTGGAGAGTTCTGTCAAAAATCGGATGCTGCAATTGTCGTTCTGACGATGTCAAGGCCATATGCGATGTCAGTAACCATGGTCGAATACCAGGATTCGGTATGAAGGAAGAATCGGAGAAGACGGCGGAGGTAAAGAGACGGCGACAATGGTCGACAGGAAAGAGACGACGACAATGGTGGTTCGTCGTTTCTGATGGTGGTGGTGTGTCGTTCCGACGATCAATCCGATGAGAGAGGGTGGAGAGTAGTGGCTTTCAGTGAGAGTGTAGAGCGTGGATTGACAGAGATACTATAGATTTTGGAGTGGAGGCTAACAAATTTTAGGGTTTTCTTTTGTATTTATATGGACGGGTTAAACATTGAGCTAAAAAAAATGGGTTGAAAGTTAAAACTTGGGCTTCACGTTTTTTAGTTTACACTAATTTTTTTTTTTTTTTATAAAACATATTAGTTTTTAGATTAATAGTTTATATATAATTTTATTTTTTATAATTATTTATTATTTTGCAGTGTTTAGCAAAAAATGTGGAGACCCAACGGAAATAATTTAAATGACGGCGTTGAGAACACGACGACGATATCATCGTTTTCTACCAAGCGGGTATAATTCAAATGTTGATTAACATTTTTTATCATTGTGTTACAATTTGTTAACAATTTTTTTTAAAAAAAAAAATAGGTGTTTGAGTCTCGTGATGAGTTGATGGAATGGGTGCAAAACATTGCATTCTCTCTTGGTTATGTCATCGTGATGAGAAGATCAAAGGCAAAAATGGCATGGTGTCTTATATTACACTTATTTGTGACTGTGGCCAAGAATACGAAAGCAAAGCAACAATTAAAAATTATGGAACCAAAAAAATCAATTGTAACTTTCAATTGGTAGGTTCGTATATAAAAAAATATGACGGTTGGACCCTTAGGGTGATATGTGATCAACATAACCATCCACCTGCACAATATATGGAGGGACACGTTTTTGCTAGGCGGTTGAAAAAACACGAGAAACAATTGGTAGCTGACTTGACAAATTTGAATGTTACACCACATGACATACTCTCGATAATAAAGGAGCGCGACGAGAATAATGTTTCTACACTAAAAACCATATACAATGAGCGTCTCAAGCTTCGCTCGTCTCGGAATTACGGAAAAACTCCAATGCAGGTTAGTATATCCAACAAGTAGTATTTTAAATTTAATTTATATATTAAATTTTTTATTATTTAACAGTATATAAATGTAGGTTCTAATGGAAATTTTGAACGAGAAACATTTTGTTACGGATTTCTCGATAAACAGTATTTCAAATGAATTGGAAAATCTTTTCTTCATTCATCCACGGTCGTTGAATATATGGAAGACATTTCCACACGTTTTGATTATAGATGCAACATACAAGACCAACAAATATGGTATGCCTTTTATTCAGATTGTTGGCACAACTTCAACCAACAAGACATTTAGCATAGCTTTTGCCTTTATCGTTAATGAAAAGGATGAGAACTATAATTGGGTGTTAACGTGTCTAAAGTCCACACTAGAGAAGTGCATGCACCCACGTGTTATAGCCACAGACAGGGAATTGGCACTGATGAACGCATGTCAACAAGTTTTCCCCGGTGCCACTCGGTTACTTTGTAGATGGCACATTACTGAAAATATTAGAAAGCGTTGGAGGAGAACATTCAAGATAGACGATGAGTGAAAAGTCTTTCGTATAATGTGGATTGTACTTGTTGACTCTCTAACATGGATAGTGTACAATGAAAACTACAAAACACTCCAATCGATGTTGAGAAATTATCAAGGTACAAATCTTCTTATTACAATTTCACTTGTACATGGTAATCATTATGTTATGGTACAATTAAAAGAAGATTTTCCGACACCTACCATTTCGGCTTACTGGATCCGCCATAAAGCCCCATGTGCAGCTGGATGGGAAACGATGTTTATGTCACGTCTGCAAAGTTATAGACAACTGAAACCCTGTAATCGTGATTTTATAACTATAGAGGATTGTTGAAGAGTATTATTTATGTCTTGTATTTGAAGATGATTTTATTAAATTAGATGATTGTTGTTGAATCAATTTTCATTATTAATAATGTATTTATGATATTCATTATAATAACTTTTTGTTTAAAAAATCATAAATAATAAGTAATCTTCATATACATTTCGAACACCTCTTGGTTTAAAACTTTATGTGGCCACAAACAATAAAAATGTGTCCCCCTTATCAATTGTAAGACAATAAAAACTTTAAAATATATAAATTTAAGAATAAATTTAGTGGGTAGATAAGTAAAAAAAATTATAAAACAATAAAAACTTTAAAAAACGATAAAAATGTGTCCCCCTTATCAATTGTAAAACAAGATAAAGTAAAAACATTATAAAACAAGAAAAACGATAAAAATGTGTCTCCCTTACCAATTGTAAAACAAGATAAGTAAAAACATAATAAAACAAGAAAAACTTTAAAAAACGATAAAAATGTGTCTCCCTTATCAATTATAAAACAAGAAAAACTTTAAAATATATGAATTTAATAATAAATTTAGTGGGTAGATAAGTAAAAAAATTATATAAATTTAAAAGTAGATTTAGTGAATATGCGAAATAAATTTTATCGATTATATTACTTTATAATTGTATTGCATTAACAAATTTATGAAAAAAAGGGTCTAAATTGATACAACCAATTTTTAGAGACTAAATTTGACCAAATTAATTTTTAGGGATTAAATTTGTGAATAATAAAAGATATGTTGAAAAGTAGAAGATAATCATAATTTAAAAGTAATTATTATGTAATGATTGATTGTAGGGTTGTCTAAATAGCCAAATAGGATGTCCCTTTAGCCAACCCCTATAAGATATTGCTTGTTTTTCCGACAACTTCCTTAATTAATGGAAAAGTAAAAACACTTGATAATTAATTAATCATCATCATCAGAAGAGTATGTAACATTAATGACCGTTACTCAGTGAATTTATTTCGGTTTTGAAGTTAATGTGTGATTTGAAAGAAGTAAAATAAAAAAAAAAAAATCTAACCTTTTAGTCTAATTGAAAACTTTCAACGCTTATGCTATTTGAAAGAGCTTTCAAAATGAAGTGGAAACTCTATAACTTACATAAAAAATAACGGTTCTATGAATATCTTCATACTTCAGTTTTCTCAGCACTCTTAAATTATGTATTATACGAGTATGCCAAACCTATTGAAATTGACATGCATCTACTATAAAATAACTTGTCATATAATTTATATAATTTAGATGGTTAAAAATATTAATATGGTTAATATTGATACATCGTAATAACTTCCTAATATTTTTAGCAAACCACTTACAACGAGTTTAAAGTTTATATCTTAAAATAAAAAAGAAAAAATTACAAAAATAGTCTACGTGGTATGTATTTTTTTGGGGTTTTAGTCCAAACCCCAACTTTTTTTTAGATTAATGGTCTTTATGAATTAGTTTCGTTGCAGATTTGGTCCCTCCAAATATTGAAATGACTAATACCATTGGGATATTTATTTTCTAATATTTTTTCATTTTTTAAAATCTAATAATGATTTATTTATTTTAATAATCAAAATAATAAGAAGGGCCCACCTTCTCTCTCTCTCTCTCTCTCTCACACACACACACACACACATCATTGACACTACCCCCACTTCCCTAACCATTGTCTCTTCCGGTGAAGTTGTCTTCTCCGACGAGTATATCTTCAAAACCAATTTTAGCACTTCTATTCTTGCTCTCGTTTATTCCTTGTTGCATCCAGTTCCAATTTTAAACACAATCACTACAAACCTATACAAAAACTCAAAAAAAAAAAAAAACCGCAAAACCAGTTTTTTTTCTTCCGTATATGTGTTCAAAAGATCAATTGAAATTGCAAGAACCAAATATCCATGCTTATTATATTGTACCCGGCCCAAAACCCATATAATCTTTTATAAGTATATGTACTTGATCCAAACTCTACTCATTTTCCCAATCTTATGATTGATCCCTTCCGACATTAACTTAATCAATGCAATATATTTAAATTAATATCAAACTCGATTGTGGAACATGGGTGTAAAGCAGAGGAATTTGCTACACCTAAGTAAACATTGATGTGTTAAGGAACTGGGATCTGAATCTGAAGCGATGAGATAGACGATACCCTCCCCCAATTAGTGACCACCACCCACCTTCTTGTCGATCATCCATTTGCAAAATGAACACCTCCATCAGAGTTTCCATACAATCTGGTTCAAACCCACCTTACTGGCACGAGCGACTTGCCATTTTCTTTTTTTGGAGGTGTGCATTACGGGACTCTGTCGACATCACCTTCTCTACTGTCTTCTCCGGCGATGGTGGGGTTATAGGAGATGAACAATAAAACACCGCCAGAAGATGTATGGCACCGAGATGCAGGTGAATCTGGTGACGATTTGAAAGGGAAATGCCGAATCTAAATCTCCATCGATGGAATATGTTTGGGGGTGCCGAAGGGGATTTTTAGACATAGAGACCGGGGGGGGGGGGGGGGGGGGGTTGTGGTGGTCAACTGAGTCTCTAAACAATTGTCGCAGATCTTCTATTATACCATTTTGTTCTTGCCAGATATTGATGGCGGATGGAGATTATCGGTTTATTTGCAAATGGGTCATTGGGGGGGGGGGGGGGGGGGGGGAGAGAGAGAGAGAGAGAGAGAGAGAGAGAGAGGTGAACCTTCTTATTTTTTATTTTTTAAATAAATAAATAATTATTAGATTTAAGAAAGTAGAAAGAAAAATAGAAAATAAATACCCCAAGGTATTAACATTATTTCAGTTTACCGAGTAACCAAATCCGCAATGAAACAAACTCAAAAAGATTACTAATCCAAAAAAATCGAAATTTAAACTAAAACTTTCCAAAAAAAATACATACTACAAGGACTATTTTTACAATTTTGTCAATAAAAAAATTCTAAAACTATTTCGAAAAGCTTTAAAAGCCAAGAGTATTTAATTTTTAATTTTATACAACTTTACAAAATAAGCCGTAGATAATCCATAGTTCCATACTTATCCGACTACCCATTACGAGTTTTATTTCGCTCGTTTACCCACCAGCCGGATCGTACCCTCGCCTCCTCCGCTGTTTTCCGCCAGCCGGCAAAGGCGACACCGCCACCCGTTACATCGACCTACTACGCATCTTCGTCGCCGATTCGATGCAAAAAGTCAAAACCCTCGATTCCATCTTAACTTCTTAATACACGATGTCGGCACCCGATCAAGCAGCCGTCGCAGTCCTATCTCAAGTAGCCCTAGCCGCCGATGGCGCAGTACTTGGTTTAGCCTTAGCGTACATTGCAGTCCGCAGCCTCCTCAAGTTCAAGACGACCTCATCTGCCTTGAACAAAGTCAAGAAGGCACCCTCTGTCAGCGTCTCCGATCTCCGTTCTGTCCTCTCTCAGCCTTCCGATCAAGAGTCAGATACGACTACTTTCAGTGATGAAAAGATCGTCATCGTTCGAGGAGTTGTGGAGACGAAATCCGTCGTCAACGGCAATTGGAAGAAACAAAACGTTTTGGTCTCTCATGAGTCTAACGAGAAAGCGGTTATCTTGCAGAGGACGCAAACGGTATTTATATTCCATATCTCAATTTCTATCAAAATCTGTTCATATGCTGATATATTAGAGGTTTTCTGATATGCATCATCTGAACTAACTATGCCATTTAAAATTACTTTAACCAAAAATTTAGATCAATTTGCCTTTCTTAATTCACTATCTTTTAGGGCTTTATGTAATGTTTGTGTAAATAGCATAACTAATTCGACCAGCTGCTTGACTGATCAAACTGATTTCTGTTCATTTTTTATAAATCCTGTTTTCTTCTACGTCCAGTTCAAAGTGTAAGTAATCTTGAATTCCTGCAGTGTATATACAACGAATGGAGGGGATTTTTTGGATGGACTTCAGATTTTCGCTCCTTGTTTGCAAGACACTGGAAAGAGCAAGAGTCTTCATCAATAAGAACGGTAACTTCAAAATTCTTGCTATTAGAATCCATTCTTGTTAGATTTGATTTTAATCCATTAGTTCCGGTTGTTAATGATAATACCACTTTAGTTTCTTATGTATACTGTATACAACAATCTGATAATCTTCCTGTATAGGTTCCTTTTATCCTTGTTGATGGAGGAAAGTGGCCACAATCTGATTATCTAACAGTAAACTTGGATGGATCAAACCATCCTTTACCTCTTACAACTGTATACCACAATCTGCAGCCTATAAGTGCTTCTCCTTATACTTTCCTCCAAGCATTTTTCGGTCATGAGTACCCTGTAAGTACATACATGATTTATTACATCTGTTCTTTCATTTCTTAATATGATCTTATTTTTTATATTTCTTTCTTGTTGGTGTTGAAGGTTGGACTTCTTGATGAGGAGAAAATTTTACCCGTTGGAAAGGAAATCACTGCAGTTGGTCTTGCCAGTTTGAAAAATGGAGTTCCTGAAGTGATGGCATGCAAGGATCTACCTTTTTTTCTGTAAGAATATTTCCTCATGAAGCTTTTCCATTATCCTGTAAACCTGATTATGTATTAATATTGCTATTTCAATTTGCAAGATCAAATTTGAGTAAAGATCAGATGGTGGATGAACTTGACTTTAGGACAAAAGTTTTGTTGTGGAGTGGAGTTGTGATTGGTTCAGTGGCAACTGGCATCCTTGGATATGCTGTGATAAGGTACTATAAAATATCACTATATGATGTAACAAAATATTAAACAAAGGTTTTTTTCTGTTTTGGGGATACTATATCAGGAATTGGAAAAAATGGAAAGAGTGGAAGCAACGGAGGGAGATTGAACAACAAAATGCTGCAGAGGAAATGAGGGAGGCGGAAGGTGGTGTTACAGCAGCGGAAGAGAGCGGTGATGTTCCGGAAGGGCAGCTGTGTGTGATCTGTTTGATGAGGCAACGGCGGTCTGCGTTTGTTCCTTGTGGTCATTTGGTTTGTTGTCCGCGGTGTGCTCTCTCGGTTGAGAGGGAGTTGTCCCCCAAATGTCCCGTTTGTAGGCAGACTATTCGTAGTTCAGTGAGGATATATGATTCTTGAGGTACAAATAAAAATGGGTTTTGGTTGGGAGATTAGAGGTTGCTACTACTTATTGGTATAATCTAATGAAAAAAGGATGTAGATATATGAATGTATTGCTGATGATGTTTTGTTCTTACAGAGTATCATGCAATTGCTATCCTTAATCTCTATGCAACCGAATCTTGTACTATATATATATATATATATATATATATATATATATATATATATATATATATATATATATATATATATATATATATATATATATATATATATATATATATATATATATATAGGTTCAGGTTCATTTGAGACCATTCTAATTTTGTGAGACCGTGAGACCAAATCTAAAAATAATTTTAAAATGCAAAATAAATGGAAAAATCCAAAAATTCTTTTTTTAAATATTATTTTCGGAACTTGAATTAACTAAAAAAATAAATAAATAAATGCGTCTCACGGTCTCACAAAATATAGGTGGTCTCAAATGAACCTAACCCTATACATATATAGGGTTAGGTTCATGTGAGACGGCCTAATTTTGTAAGACCGTAGGACGCATTTTTTTTATTTTTCTTAGTTAATTCAAGTTCCGAAAATAATATTTAAAAAAACAATTTTTTGACTTATTGGTACATGATTACTTCGCGGATATTTGTGCAACACATTCACGATGAAGAAAGTTCGAATGTTGCTCCTACAATGTTGGTCGTCAATCGTGATCGCCAAGCCGCATATGACTTATTGGTACATGATTACTTCGCGGATATTTGTGTTTACAATGATGACGCATTTGAACGTCGTTTCCGTCTAAATAATGCTATATTTTTACGTATTAATAATGCTTTAGAAACTCATTATGCTTTTTTCAAACAAAAACCCGATACTAGAGTAAGAATGAGTTTTAGTAGTATACAAAAGTGTGCGGCTAGAGATGGCAAAAAAACTCGTACCCGAAACCTTAACCCGAGTTGACCGGGTAAATCCCCGAGTTGATCAGGGACAGGGCGAGAATGAGTATTACCCGAATGTAAAAAACGGGGATGGGGATGGGGATGGGGATGGTTCTATTTGTCGAGTACCCTTACCCGTACCCGAAACCGACCCCGATGGGTACCCGATATATATATATATATATATATATATATATATATATATATATATATATATATATATATATATATATATATATATATATATATATATATATATATATATGTTTTTATTTTACATAATGCATAAGCAAATGTTAAGTAGACAAATAAAGGTTTTTTAACAATCAAACGTATAGTTTTGAGAAGACCTTTTTTGTCTTTTTTTTGCAAAAAATAATTTAATTTGTAAACTTGAATGTTATGGTTCGTATTTGAAGACATTCAATGATTATAGTGCTTTATATTAATTCTGTTAGTTTTTGTTTTGTTAGTTAATCTATAATTATGATTTATTTTTCATAAAAGTTCAAAACTTTGTAATGAGGAAAAATCCCCGATTACCTATTGGGTAACACCCCGTTACCCATTGGGAATGGGGATGGGCATAGGTTTTTAATCCCCGATGGGGATGGGTTCGAGTATGGGTATGGGGATGAGGAACACGAAACCCGGTTGTAGCCCCTGCTTCGTCGACTTTGCAGATTACAGATGGCCGACCGGGCAAGGCGGAGGCGCCTATGGTGAGGAGCAGGGCTTTTCAACTGACAACCGAGGAGGCTTGTGCAACATTAGATGTGGTGACGGGTATGTATCTTTTCCTTATCTTTTTATTTATGTTAATTTTCCTGCTTATATTTTGTGTTTACTTTTAGGGTCGTTCCATGTGAACAGTATCTCTTTTATGGTTCTGTTTGATTCGGGGGCTACCCGATCCTTTGTACCTCTCGTGCTCAACAATAGATTTTCCAATGCTCCGGGGGAACCGGAATATCCATTAGAGGTTGAGATTGCTGATGATCGTCCTCTGCGAGTATCGAGGGTTTATCGGGGTTGTCTTTTGGAGTTGTTTAGTGAGCGGTACTCGACTGATTTGGTTCCTATTCCCCTCTGTGAGAATACGGTTATTGTAGGGATGGATTGGATGAGCCCCAATGAGGAAATGATTGATTGAACAGCAGTTGATGCGTATTCGGACCCCAAGTGGGGGAAAGTTGGTGATTCAAGGAGAGGGTGTTCAGCATGGGCCGGTTCTATGTTCAACAGCTAGGGCCAGACGCTATATTCAGTAGGGTTGTTCCAGATTTATTGCCTATGTTATGGATACCCGGGAGAAGGGTAAATCGACCGTTATCCTTCATAAGAGATATATTTTGTATACGATTCTAATTTTAACAACTCTTATGATTTTGGTTTTTATATAATTTTAGTTTTAGCTAGACAGTCAATCAAAATCCACTTTTACATATTTTTTATGAGACAAATTACAAATAAGGTTATTAGCTCCAGATTTTATAAATTTTGAAAAGGTAATTAACAATTGTGATTATATCAAATTATCCGTTTTGAATTTTAAGTTTCATTCATCCAGTTTTTTTTTTTGTCTTTCTGATTCATAATATTACATTTCACTTTTCAAATTGACTTTTCAAGGGCTGGAAAAGAGAAAATTGCAAATAAGGTGTTATTATAATATATCTTCTATAGAGAGGTGCTATTGAATGGTTGTGTTCAAATATTAAAAGGATGATAATTTTTAGGTAGAAACAAATTTACTTTTTTGTTTACTATTTTGAATGAATCTTTGTTTTTTATAAATATATTAAAAGTGTGATATTTATAATTTTCAAGTTTCAAGGCTATTTTTTACTAAATTGCACATAACCTTGGGGCCGACCTTGGATATAGGACCCGATTCTTGTAATTTCCCGATTTCTTGGGGCCAACCTTGGATATAGGATCTGGTTCTTGTAATTTCCACGATATAGTTTCCTTTTCTATCTAGCTCGTTGTTAGCATATAAAATTTCCTTCATTTAAAAAACATACGTTATATGGAAATATTGTAGCTAATTATTTATCTATAAGATAAGTATGTAGTCTAATAGCTAGATTTTCATAATATGGAGTTTGAACCTAACAGGAAGTAGTAGTGCTGGTATACTTGTAGATGTAGTCAAACCGAGTCTCAACAATTTTTATACGAGAGTTGTAGTTTCATTATGGATTGAGCTCATTAGACCATCTGATATAACTTTTACGAAGGGCCTTCGTTGCCACCAACGTAGCCCACCACGACCGTGTACACCATACTTTGTGTGTCATGGTGGTTGCGGTGTTGTGAATTGTGATTAACACAACAATGGAGGATGGCCAATCATCTTTCTTCTATTCTTTTTTCCACCCTCTTTTTTTTCTACAAAAGTGTTTGTGGTTGGTGATATATACATTGAAGTTGGTGTGGAAGAAAATGGTGGCAATGTGGGAAAAGAGGCCGAGGTGGAAGAAAACCACGGCCATGCATGCATGTCCATGGTGCCTATGTCATATAGCCATAGGTCGTGTGGTATACATACAATGAGCTTGGTCGTGGTTGAGCTGGCCACGCACAACGGTCGTGCACACCACCCCATTGTTTCGTGGTTAGCCGTTCTCGTGGTGTTTCGTGTTGGCCATAACGGATGGAAACATCCAATGAAATCGAAGCCCACTTTGACTAATTTGTATAGCCGTTCAACGGCTACTTTGTTTAAAAAAACAAAAATTTAACTTTTTTATTTATCTATAAATACCACACTTTTACTTCTTATTTTTTACATCATTCTTTTCTTTCTCTATACACAAACTACACACTACATCTTCACAACCAAAAACCATGGATCCCAACGAAAATACCCCCTCCAAACTACAGAAATCGCAAACCCGATAACGCTTTTGCGTTAGATACAACCCCTCGCCAATTCCCGACTATGGAGTCACCTCAAGGCGGTTTTGTCAATTTGCTTCAAACTGGTTCCCATATCCAACAAACACCACTTTTCCAACAACAATATCAACCTTTTCCGTCTTTCCAACAACAACAAATGCAACAACAATACCAACAATTTCAACAATTCCAACAACTACAACAACTCCAACAACAAGCGTTACAACAACAACAACTACCAATTTCACAACGCCGAATTTTGTTTCGGAAACGCAAGCTTCACCACCACCTCAACCAAAAAAGAAAAAAGGAAAAAATCCGGCCCGAGTTACTACCATCTAAGAAAGGGTCCCATGGACAAAAGACGAAGAAGAAAAGTTAGCGGAGGCATGGGTGTCGGCTTCCCACGATCCAATTGTAGGAGATAGTAAACCTTACGAAAGTTTTTGGGAGAAAGTCCGCGTCATTTTCTACGAATTAATGGAAAGTGAAACTCGAAATGCCATCAAATTACGTCGAAATGGCGAGATATTCGACTAAAATGCACCGAGTTTGGAGGAATCTACTACAACCTCCTAAACATACGCAAAAGCGACTTGAATGATTTTGATGTTTTCAACGCGACCATGGAGAAATTTGCAAAAACAACTGCAACATGCAAAACTTTTCCGTATATGAAACCGTGGATAAAATTGAAAGATTCTCCAAAATGGAAAGAGCAAACGGAAGGAACTTCTCAATCTTCCAGTTCAAAGCGTTTGAGAAACCCTGATGGAACTTCCCAACAATTGGACGGCTGAACACACATCAACATCAACGATGATCCACTAGATCTTGAAAATGAGCAATCTCTTCGTCGGCCCGTTGGAAGAATAAAGCAAAAAAAGCGCTTCAACATCTTCGAGCTCTAGTGTTATGGATTTTTTTTTGGCGATAAATTTGATCGATATGTGCAACTTCAAGAAACGAAGGCCGAGGTGATGACTCGGATGGAGCAAAAAATGATTGAACCAAAAACATCATTTCAAGAGACACAAACGACGATCCAAACAAAAACCGATATGAAAATCTTGAAAATGAAAGCGGACGACCTCGAGGACAAAGACTTGGAACTTTTCCTCGCGATGAAAGAGTCGGTTCGAGCCTGACATAGGCATATGGGGTAGTTTATTTTATTTATGGTTGCAATTTTTAGTTTTTTTTAATGTTTTATTTTAATTTTTTTATTTTAAGTAATGTAATTTTTATTTTTATTGTTATTATTTTTTGATATCAATTAATGTAGTTTTTATTTAATGTAATTTGGTCTTTTAATTTAATGGAAAGCTAGTATTAAAAAATCATTTTATTTTATTTTTGAATTAAATTTAAATGAAAAAATGAGGTGGAGTGGCATGTTAGTGGCAGGTAACCCGTTTTAGTGGTAGGAGAATATAGTTTTGATGTAACACACCAAATATGTAATATGTACGGATATAAGGGGTGGTCTTATAGGCACTAGACTCTTATGTTGTGCACAACCGTGTGAATGGTATCCGAAATAAATTACTTTTTTTTTTGTAGAAACCATATGAAGTAGAATAAAGAACATTAAAGAGTAAATTACACGAATGGTCCCTATGGTTTAGGGTAATTTACACGTTTGGTCCCTAATTTATTTTTTTTAACTTGGAAGGTCCCTACTGTTTGTTTTTGTTACGCGCTTGGTCCATACTATTTATTTTTGTTACACGTTTGGTCCTTATCTTACCTAAAAAGACTATTATTTAAATAAGGAAAATGGTGGGGTAGGTAAGGTAATGTGAGGGGGTGGGGTTCGCGGTGTGTTTATTTAAATATATTAAAAAAATCAAGGGCAAAATAGTTTTTTTAGGTAAGACAGGGACCAAACGCGTAACAAAAAAAATAGTAGGGATCTTCCGAGTTAAAAAAAAAGTTAGGGACCAAACGCGCAAATTACCTTAAACCATAGGGACTATTCGTGTAATTTACTCGATATTAAAAAAATACCGTATTACAATATGAATGATCATGGGACACACTATTTGACTGGAAAATCATTGATCCTATCAGTTGTCCTTTAGTTAAAGTTATATATTTATTATTATTATTATTATTATTATTATTATTTATTTTAACTCAAAAATACATGCTAGTTAAAAGGGTAAATAGCACAACGAACAGAAAAAGGTGAATGGATAGTGGTGAATCCACAGAGAAACAAATCTGTGAGTAAAAGATGGGACCACAAAGGGGTAATCACCATGTTTGTATCAAACATTCCCAACGGTGTAAGTAAGGAAATTATAAGAAGAATATTCAGTAAATATGGAGAGTTAATAGATGTGTACATGGCAACCAAGAAGGATTCAAGAAAGAAGAACTTTACATTTGTCAGATACATAAAGTTTAGCAGGGAATGGGAAATGGAAGCGGCGTTACAGAAGATTATGTGCTCAGGTACGTTGCTTTATGTTAATATTGCAAAATTTAAAAGAAAGACGGCTGCTGTGATGGATGAAGGGGTGAAAACAAAACCCCAGTTTGTTCAAAGACCGTCGATGCTATCAGTACGTGATAGTAGATCCTTTGTGGAGGCTGTGACAGGGAGGAATCATCAACCTCCACCACTTTCAAAGAAACCGGTGACACTTGTAAATGGGGCTTGTATGGCAGAATGGTTACATAGTCCCCTAACTCTAATTGGTGAAGCCCATTTCCTGGAAAAACTAAGGAAAATTCCACTCTCCATGAGACTGGGAAATGAACAAGCTTACGCAATGAAATATCTGGGTGGTTTAATGGTGGGAATCCGTTTCCGATCCCCGTCTGATGTCAGTGAATTCTTATCAAAGAAGAATGTTTGGAATGCATGGTTCAAGGACTTCAAGAATGGGGATAAAATAATTGAAAATTTTGATAGAATAGCTTGGTTGCAAATTATTGGGCTCCCAATTAGGGGGTGTTTGGATTAACTTATTAGCTTATTGCTTATTAGCTTATTTGTGGTGAGAATAAACAATAAGCAATAAGCATGAGGAGAGATGCTTATTAAAATTAGCTTATTTAGCTTAATAAGCTGATTTTTAAAGATTTTATCAAAACACTCAAAGTTAGCTTATTGTGGTGGGAGTAAGCAATAAACAATAAACACCCTCTTTTTTTCCTATCCAAACACCCCCTTAGTCTATGGAACGAGGAAAACTTTTCTAGAATCGCTGGAGAATTCGGTAAAATTCTTGAACCAGTTAAGATCCTTCCAAGCTCTCAAGATTTATCTATTGGAAACATTTGTATATTGATGGGAAAGAAGTTGAGAATTAATGAAGAAATACAAGTGGAATTTAATCGAAATATCTTTAATATGGGGTAGTGGAAAGAGATTTCGATTGGTCCCCTTTCCTATCTGGACCATGTGACACAATTGAAAATAGTGAGTCTGATCACGTCAGAGAAGCGAATGATTTTAGTAACACAGTGATGAATGTTGATGAGGGGTTGTTAGAGGAAGGAGAAATCCAAGATGAAGCTGCCGGAGAGTCTGTCATTCCGGCGACGTTGGACTTGGACCAAGAAGTTAAGATGCTGGGAGCTGAGAAGCCGTTAGAAGTTCAACAGCCAGTATGCGATAGTCAATCGCCACCACTAAAAGAATTAAAAAATTGTATCGATAAGGAGGCAATTAATGATAAATACAATCAAGATGCAGTGGCTAATAACCCAGGCGTTGGGAATTATCAAAGCCCAATAAATACGGTGTAACGACCCAAAAATCACGACTAAAAATTTCTTTTAAAACATTACTAAAACTAGATTTATAAAAATGTATCAATAGTTAAACATAACTTTCGAGTATTGAATTCAAAACATAATATCATTATCAGAGTCAAACATTCCCAGGCTAACTGACTATGGTGTGTGCTCTGCAATCTTCCCGAGCTCCTCTTTTGAAAACCGAGTACCTGAAACCCAAACTGAAAACCGTAAGCACGAAGCTTAGTGAGCTCCCCCAATCTACCACTACCACACAATAACATATAAAGCACATACTGGGCCTTGCCCACTGCATCGGACCGAAGTCCGGACTAATTGGGGCCTTGCCCCCTACATCGGACCGAAGTCCGAAGCTGACTGGGACTTTGTCCCCTACATTGAATCGAAGTCCGAAGCTGACATCGGACCGAAGTCCGAAGCTGACTGGGACCTTGTCCCCTACATCGGACCGAAGTCCGAAGCTGACTGAACATAGCATAAACATATCAACTATCATAAACACATAAATCCTGTCTGAGCCACGAAGGCGTTAAACATACTAACTACTACATCGGACCGAAGTCCAAAGCTGACTGGGACCTCTGTCCCCTACATCGGACCGAAGTCCGAAGCTGACTGAACATATCATAAACATATCTACTAGCATAAACACATACATCCTGTCTGAGCCACGAAGGCATTAAACATACTAACTACTACATCAGACCGAAGTCCAAAGCTGACTGGGACCTTGTCCCCTACATCGGACCGAAGTCCGAAGCTGACTGAACATATCATAAACATATCTACTAGCATGAACACATAAATCCTGTCTGAGCCACGAAGGCATCAAACATGCTAACTACTGCATCAGATCAAAATCCAGATACTACTGCTAGTTAAACGGGCCGACATTGTGGCCTTAGACCTGTTCCTACTGGAAGAAAACTCACCTGAACTGCTGAGCTCTGCTGATAAACCTCTGGTTGCTACTCGACAATCCCCTGAACCGCTGCTCCTCTAGCTCTCCGAGCTATCAATATACATATATCACTTAGTCTGACAGTCAACTAAGTCAACTCTGGTCAAAGTCAACCTTCCAGGTCAACCCTACTCGCCGAGTCCTCCTAATGACTCGCCGAGTTCATAAGCTCAGGGTCTTTCTATTCGCGACTCGACTCGCCGAGTCATTCTATGACTCGCCGAGTCCAACTAGTTCCAAGTCCTGTCCTGTCCAACTCGCTGAGTCACCACCCGACTCACTGATTCGAGTCTCAACTCGAAGGGTTTGAGGTCTCGCGACCTGACTCGCCGAGTCCACTAATAGACTCGCTGAGTCCAAGGCAATCTTCAACCAACTCGTCGAGTTGTTCTTCCAACTCGCCAAGTTAATGCCTAACTTCATCCGACTCGACGAGCTGTTCATCCCACTCGTCGAGTTCCTCCTCATCTTCAAGATACTCGCCGAGTCCACTCGAAGGACTCGCCGAGTCTATTCAGTCCTTAATCCATGCAGTGGCTTTTCGAGCCAAGCAGGGCTTCCAACTCATAGATCCATACTTCTAAGGCCTATCCCCCACGTAAAGTGGCAAACTTTACGTGTAGATCAAGAGATCTAGGCTTAAAACACATTCAAACTAGGGTTTATGGCAACATACTTCTTCAACATACCAAGGGCTGATACTTTAGGGGATTCTAGACCAAAACAAATATGGATCTGAGGTAGCAACCTCAGATCTGGACCTCTAACTCGAAATGGTTACTTATCATGCCAAAATGTCCAAAACTCACACATGAGAATAGATCTAGGTGCAAAGGGATTCCAAGCAACAGCTTATTACCTCCAATTGGTCTGAAATGTCTTCTCAATCCCGGATCTACAGTCCCTTCTTGCACCTCCAAAGCCTTTCTTCCTTTTCCAAGCTTTAGTGCACTCTTCAAGGCAAGATCTAGCTCTAAAACGGATATGGTGGCTAGGGTTTGGTGTTCTGGGGTAGAGAGGCAGTAAAGGAACCCTAGGAAGGAGAATGAGACGCTTAAATAGGCTCCAAGTCCCGGATTTAGGGTTTTCCTCGTTCAGACCCAACTCGTCGAGTCTCCTTGGCCGACTCGCCGAGTCAGTCGCTTACACCTCGACCCGGATCCCGCTCGGACTCGCTGAGTCCCTCCTAGGACTCGCCGAGTCTCCCCTTAAAATTGAGGTCTTCTTTCTTTTCTTGACTTTCCAAACTTTGGGGTGTTACATACGGAGCAAGTTCTTTTTGGGCTGGCTGCCAACTTAGCTCGTTAGCTGCCACGAGATGTTTTGGGCCATTTCCTTCTGGTGGGAATCATAACCGACCTTTAGACCCAACAAAGGTACAAGGGGTCACAACAAGGTATGAATCAGGTAGCACTATTGATAAAAGGCACAGAATAAATAGGTCCCCTATTACAGATTCACCACCAATTCCACTATCAATTGATTTAAATTGTCCAAACATAATTTCTCCTGAACAAATCCTGCTCCCGGACTCCCCTGAATCGCTATCGCCAAATGATGAAGCACTAAAAACGGTGGAGATCGGTCAAATCCTTGGTTTTGAGATTGAGTATGGGGATCCGATCCTCACTGAGGCTATGGGTGATGTTGGCGAGAATCATATTCCCAAATGAACCTGGTGACCCTCAATGTTCGTGGGTTAGGAGAGAAGCACAAGGCAGAATGGGCATGTAGGCTCCGAAGATCTCATAATCTAGTTCTTATGGCGATTCAAGAAACCCAACTTAGTGACCTCCATAACTCACTTGACGTCTCAAGTTGCTGGGGCAATTTTAATCATGGTTTCGAGTATGTCAACGCTACTGGCAGATCAGGGGGACTACTCACAATATGGGACTCAAACTTCTTTAACATTGAAGCAACGGTTAAATCCATGTACTTCTTAATGATAATTGGTACTTGTACATCTATTGATGGTCAAGTAGTGATTGTTAATGTTTATGGCCCTAAATCCTCCCCTGATAAACTGCAACTATGGTGGGATCTATTGAACCTGAAACAACAAAGAATGGCTACCTGGATAATTCTTGGCGATTTCAACGAAGTTCGAAGTCCTGATGAAAGAATAAACTCTACCTTCTGTAAGTCAAGCACAGAATGTTTCAATCATTTCATTCAGAGGGCAGAATTACATGATTTAAAGATGTGGGGATTTAGGTTTACTTACTTTCAACAATATGGGGCAAAGTTGAGTAAGTTAGACCGAATCTTAGTTTGTGAAAAATTCATGATTCATTTTCCTTTGGCCTCTTCCACTGCTCTCCCGAAAGAAATCTCAGATCATTCACCGGTGATACTTAAAACGGAGGTGGTAGATTTTGGACCACCTCCTTTTATGTTGTTTAATTCTTGGATGATGCGCGATGGATTTGAGCAGATTGTGATTAAGGCTTAGGAAGAATTTAATGGTTTTGGAGCGGCGGACACCATTTTAGCTTGTAAACCTAAACATCTAAAAGGTGAAATAAAAAATGGAGAGCCACTGAGTATAGAAAGGAGAATCACGAGCTCCTGGAGGCGAAAAAAAGAATGGCAGAAACGGATCTAATGGCGGAATCGAGACAATTATCCGAAATTGAAATGGATGACAGGACGAGGGACTATAGTAGAATTATGGAATTGGAAAGATTTGCCTCTCTAGACCGAAGGCAAAAAGCAAGGATTAAATGGGTGGTAGATGGTGACGAAAACACTAGTTTCTTCCATGGATACGTAAACAACAGGAATAGGAGAAACCAAATCCATGGTTTTGTGATAAATAGTGAATGGAAATCTCGACCTATAGAGATGAAAAACGCAGCAGTAACATTTTTCTCAAACAAGTTCCATGAGAAGTGGGTGGACAGACCAAGCTTTAGAAGTGATTTTTTTAGAAAATTATCCTCATCAGATTCTGAATTTCTTGAGGCCCCGATAATGATGAATGAAATAATAAACGCCATATGGTCTTGTGGTAGTGAGAAGGCCCTGGGGCCGGATGGTTTCACCATGAAATTCTTCAAGAAATATTGGGAGATCATTAAAGGTGATGTGCTAGCTTCGGTCAAACATTTTGAAAGATGGGGTAAATTTTCAAGAGGTTGCAATGCCTCTTTCATCACGTTGGCTGCAAAGATAAAGGACTCGCTTCGGCTTGATGACTATCGACCAATTAGCCTGATCGGTTCGATGTATAAAGTCATCACAAAAATTCTTGCCCTGCATATTAAAAAGGTGATTGCCAATGTGATTGATGAAGTGCAATCTGCCTTTGTGGAGGGGAGGAACATATTAGAGGGGCCCTTAATAGTAAACGAAATTTTCTCTTGGGCGAAATCAAATGGAAGGAAAATTTTGTTATTAAAGGTAGATTTTAACAAGGCTTTTGACTCAGTCAACTGGGGATACATAGACTCCATAATGGCTCATATGAATTTTTGGTGTAAATGGAGATCGTTGATACAAGGCTGTTTGGTATCGGATAGGGCTTCTATCATTATTAATGGGAGCCCCACTGCCGAAGTCTCAATGACAAAGGTGGTGAGACAAGAAGACCCTTTATATCCGTTCTTATTTATCATTGCGATGGAGGGAATTAATATTGCAATGAAATCTGCAACATCTAAAGGTATATCTGATGGTATCCATATCCCTAATACAGGTGTATGTCTATCTCACCTTCTGTACGCAGATGATGTTTTATTCTAGGGGGATTGGTCATACATAAATGTTGCAAATCTCGCCAGAATTCTTAGATGCTTTTATGTTTGATCCGGTTTAAAAGTCAATTTCACAAAATCCAAAGTTTATGGTATTGGTGTCCCGTCCCATGATGTTGTTAACTGGGCGACCCCCCTTAGTTGTGAACCTGCAGTGCTCCCCTTCACCTACCTTGGCATCCCGGTAGGATCAAATATGAACCGAAAGACCTCATGGAACATTGTAATGGAAAAACTGAGGTCAAAACTTTCAACTTGGAAAGCCAAAACCCTCAGTTTCAGAGGAAGAATTACTCTTGCCAAAACGGTACTGGGAAGCTTACCCACATTCTTCCTATCCATTTTTGGAGCCCCGAATGGAGTCATAAGCTCATTGGAGAAAATCCGTAGACAGTTCATTTGGGGGAGGTCCTACTTGCAAGAATAGCATAAAATGGGTGGCCTGGGAAAATGTTATAGCTCCAAAAGCGGTTGGTGGTTTGGGTATCGGCTCTATTCGATCTCTAAATTTGGCGTTACTAACCAAATGGTTATGGCGGCTAAAAAACGAACCCAACTCCTTTTGGGTTCAGATTATCAATGGGCTTCATAAATTAGTGGATACAAATAATAGATTTGGAGCAAAAAATCCTTGGAGCAGTGTATAGAATAATATAGTATTGCAAAAAAAGTTAGAGAAATTAAATAATTCATTCAAAGATGTAATGCGGCATGAGGAGGCTGGTGGTACATGGGTATCTTCATTCGTCAATGATGGGAAATTATGTGTGGCAGCCCTACGTGACAGAATCGAAAGAGCATACTTCCCGGTTTGTGATGGGAACTTCTCGTGGCTAAAAATGATCCCATTAAAAGTATTGGGATTTATTTGGAGAGCAAAAAAAAGTCGAATACCCTCGGCAGCAGCACTCAATAACAGAGGTGTTGCATTGGAATCAACTGTTTGTGGTGTATGTAATACGACAGAAGAAACTGGTGACCATATCCTTGTAACATGCTCATTGGCGAGGAACGTATTGCGAATGATTCTTCACCGGTGTGGATTACCGGGGATGGACTTTCATTCGGTATCAGACATTATCGATTATGCGTCTAGATGGGGCAATTGTCCTAAGAAGAGAAGAAGATTAACGACGATATTATTTGGAGCTATATGGTGTTTATGGAAAGCCCGTAATGATAGAATTTTTTAAAAAATTTCGTTGAATTTGGAGAGGATATTGGGGGGGGGGGGTGTGAAATCGTTGACATATGTGTGGGTTAAAAATAAGGGAGCCAAAGATAGTAAAGATTGGAGAATATGAATTTCTTCCCTTATATATTGTTGTAGACTAACACCTCTACTAGCTACTCGCTAGTGGGGTTATTTCTACTTTTTTTTATTAATATATTGCTGGTTCAAATTTTTTATTTTTTATTTTTAGTTTAAGCTGAGTTGTTGATACGAATTTATTATCACCTGAGTTAATTTAAAACCAACATAACGTGTTTTCATATGTTATTGCTGAAATAATATACTAAATTAGATATTAAATTCATCTTCAATTTGTAAAAAAGTTTGCCCATACAAAGCATGAAGAAATAATCAGTTTTTAACTGAAAAAAAACAAATTTATAAATGTAAGGTTTCTATCACATTTACCATATTATATTACAAGATATATTTATAAATATTATCGTCTTCATTACTTTTTAAATTACGAAAGTCGACAAATTAATCTAGCATGCGTTGTAGTGGACTAGTGGTCGAGTCAAAAGTGGGAAAGATGCCTATTTATAGTTTTTTAGAGTTTGGGCTTTGGACCATAGTATTTGTCGTATTTATTGAATTGGACAAAAAAAAAACAAAAAATTTAGTTTTATATATCAAAATAATTTTGAAATGGTAAAATGATTGGATCCAACTAATAGTTGTTGGCATATCAAAACTGAACGACTTTTATTTAACGTTAGACATTAGACATAATATTTAATATGCAAAAAGTTATGACATCATAGGTAAGCCAGGTATATTGGCAAAAGGAATTATTCGTACACAAAACAGTTTTTTATACAAAAATTTGTGTTTAAAAATGTTACGTTGTAAATTGTTTTATAATAAATTGTTATGTATGAAAACTAGTATATCATAATCACTTTTTATTGTTGGCCAATGCCTCAGAATCCTATGTTCGGTGTCATGTTGTACGAGAATCATTTGTTTTAGTGGTGTTCGTTTAGTTATCTTTTGTATACACGACCAAAGTAGTATGATTTTTAAGTTTATTAAACACTAGGTGTGAAATCCGTGTATTATACGGATTGATTTAAAAAAAATTAAACATTAAAATGTAAACAAAAAATATTTTTTAATGTACAACTTTAAAATAAAAAAAAAACGTATTTATTGCAATTTAATATCATATATATGATATTTAATATTTTACATATATAGGTATATGATTTTAATATTAAAAATTTAAACAAATTAAAAAATGACAAATAGATAATATTTATTTTAAAAATATCATAAAATGATAAATATCAAAACTCATGAAAGATTGATATATAGAAAAAAAAATTCGTTTGTTAAGGAGATTTTCCCTTTTTATGGTATTCACAAATACATGTATTTAATTTACAAATCTTGAGCATTGCTAATTGGTTACTTCCCTTTTTCACCTTTTGATAAATGCGATTAAGGTGATTCAGACATTGAAATCTTTGATGATAATGGCAAGGAAAATTAGCAAAAATGGAGTAGTAACAATCTAACTAACAAATGAGAATAAGAAGTGCAGTTTAAGGCTTAGTTTTGCTCTACACAAAAAGAGAGAAAAAACTGATACAAAATCAGCACAATCCAGACTTTATTCTACTAATAATTCTACAAATCACTAGTTTTTGGATCTATTTTCCATAAAGAACAGAACGACACAGATTGCTCTTTCCACCGTAACCCAATAGACTCATCTTTTTCCTCAACTCTCATTTCCCAGTGACTGTCATACTTTTTCAACAATGCACGAGCTTGATCCATGGCATCTTCTCCAAATGCATTCTCTACAAATCCAACGCCCCTCATCCTCTCTCCCCACTTCTCTTTCGTTTCATTCATTTCACACATGTTAACCAGAGCCTTTGCAGCTTCCCCTTCCATCACTTTCCGTTCTTCCATTTCTCTCCCTTTAAATGCCACACTTGTGGAGTCTAAAAACCTCCATAAGTAGTCCAAGCTCCGGGAAAAACCTGCATCGAAGCTGCTACAGCTTTTGCAGCTGCAATCCATGTTGTTATCGCTCAAAATCACTCCTTGGGGGTTCATACTTCGCATCAGTTTCAAGAACTCTGTTCTGTTGTCTGGTTTCGTGTGGTGGTTTAGGTCGTGGAGTCTAAATTGAGCACATACGATTAGGGTTTCATCTGGGGATGAATTGATGATTTGGGGATTTAGATTATTCAAAGGACAATCGTCGAGTGTGTTGATCTGTAAATTGACATTGATATCTTTCGCGAAACGGAGGATGTTTGAGGTGAAGTCGTAACCAGGAGGGCAGTTTGCGAAAGGAAATTGTCGGTTTTCCGGTGAGACAACAGTGAGTCGAACCAACGGCGGTGGACCTCCAGGCCGGCGACTCAGTGCTTCTAGAAGCGTAGGCCACTGGAATCCATGAGAGACTCCGATATCGAGGATATGAAGAGTCCTGTTATTGACTTGCTCCGACAACACTTGTAGGATCGCGTTGTTGGCAATGTTGAAAGGAATCGTGAACCATGGATTTATATCATTAAAATTTATTAAAGATCGTTGGAAGAATTTAGGTGTCGCCGTGGTGAAATTCATGGCATTGGCAGGGGTCCGGGTCACCACCTTTCCGGTGGAGGAAGAGAGGTGGTGCAGGAGCGCTTGCAGCCCGTGAGACGCCAACCTGTAGTTAGCATCTCCGGTTGGTGACGCCAGCTCGTGAAGAACAAAGAGTAGATGCTGGACACGTGTCACATTTCCGGCGGTGATTGCTGCAGCACATGGATTCAACAACTGCTCCGCCCAGCTCCCATCATTCTTCCCGCCATTACAGTTATCTTTGGTGGCTTTTCCTGTCCCCTTCTTGTGTCCACCGGATCTTTTTCCTTCTTCTGTTGCTTTTCGTTTCTTTGACAAGTCAACCACCGGTTGTTCAGGGACATTGAGAAGATGAGTAGGTGCTGTAGTAGTACAACTGCTGACTGTAGTGATTAAGTTTTCTACGGAGTTACAAGTAGAGATAGTATTAGCATTGATGACGTCATGTTCTAGCTCTTCCAATGGTGCCCACCATGGATCATCGATGATATCAGTGGAGTCATATAGATCATCTAAAAGAGATGGAAGGTAAGGTAATGACTCTTCTAACCAATCCATGATTTGACCCGAGCTGAGATCCGGATATGGATCTGGTTCTCCAAACAACATGGTTTCAGAAACTGGGTTTGTGTTTAGGGGAAAAGAAGATAACAACAGGGAATCTTGCTTAATCATTGGATATATCTGAAACAAGAAATGATACTACAAGTTTTGTGAATAGAGGAAGAAGGTTGTGATCTTGATTGTGATCAGAGGATAATTAAGAATATATATAGGAGGGGATTGGAGGATGAAAAGCATAATTAAGGTGAGATGGGTGTGCTGTTTTTTGGAAGATATGATGTTGGTAATTATTATTAAAATCAATCTTAAAAGACAAAAAAGGGGGAGTTTGAAAGAAATCTTTTGGAAACTATTTTGATTTCATCCAAATAAAATATATATATATATATCTTTTACCGATTTGTATTTGTATGATTCTCCGAAAGATAGTCTATCTTATGTGGATGAATCAAAAACCCACAAATTGGATCATCCATATGAAATATATGTTTAACGGATTTGTATATAACTGCAACATTGTTTTATTTTATGTGGATAAAAATTGATTCATTCATATAAAATATATATGTTTCATTAATTTGTATGATAGTTAGAAAGGTATTACAACAATCGGCTTTTTTGATTTAATTTTTGTAATCAAGACGGCAATTTTGTATTTTTATAGGATTAATTAGGTATTAAACAAGTTGTTCTTGTGTGGGTCTACTCCTTCCTGTCTTATTAGCTAATTAAAATATTTTTGGCCTGGTTTAATGATGATAACTTGTCGGGTTTGTATTATATTACATAAATTGAAAGTTTTAAAACATTTGATTAGATGAGATTACGTCATGATGTTTATGTTGGGAAGATTTTAAATTTGGAAAATTTAAGATTGGCTCAAGATTAGATTTGACTTTTTGGCCTACCTTAAATAATTCATTAAAGAAACCCCATCCCAGCTATTTGGAGTGGAAGTCATTTCTAAAAGGGAAACAAAAGTTATATAAAAGTGGAAAGAGACCAAAATATGCAAATGCTTTCTTAGATATAAACATAGCAAACATAGAATGTTCCCTCAAGTACATTTACTAAAAATGTATTATGCAACTTAATTACACACTTTATCTATGGATATTGCTCACTTAATTAGCGGTTTGCAGGCTGTTTGATCTAGTCTTAATTTTTTATGAATAAGTAGCACAGTTGACAATATTATTTTTGTCATTCAATAAATTGTATGACTCCATTTAGAATCAATTTTTGGAAAGTCGCAATTGAGAAAATAGTAGTTAATGTCAAATATGAATCTTTTCTTTCATTTGATAATACGAGTGCATTGCGCAACCTTAATTATTAGTTCACCAATATGGGAATCTAGTATATAATACCTTTGTTAATACTAATTAATCCAGAAAACAAAATCAGAAAAAAGAATGGAATTGAGACAATAGTACATCAAACTTGTGATGAAGAACACTTAAGACCAACATAATCCTATATACATAGGGGTTGACTTGCATGCCATAATCATTAAGTTATTGAAAACAGACACAAAAAGACAGGTAAATTAATCAACATAAAAGATTAATGGTTCCTTAAGCTTCTTCAATTCACAGTAGCATCATCAACGAAAGTAGTCACCTTCACCTCCACAACAAAAAAGGCAAAAAATCATTTGCAAACAAAGCAAAATCAAGAATCTGTAAATCAGGAGTCGCGTTACTAAAGCTATCAAATGCAACATCTGTCACACCACCAGCATTCAAATAAAAATGCAACTCATTAAACAAACGCCATCCCAGCTATGTGGAAGTCATTTGAGAAAAGGGAACAAATATAAA
This sequence comes from Lactuca sativa, assembly GCF_002870075.4. Classification (NCBI taxonomy): domain Eukaryota; kingdom Viridiplantae; phylum Streptophyta; class Magnoliopsida; order Asterales; family Asteraceae; genus Lactuca; species Lactuca sativa. The sequence goes on from NC_056627.2 coordinate 292,325,982, forward strand.
AGTGGAAAGAGACCAAGAATATTCCCAAATACTCGTATACTAAAAAGTTATGCAACTTATTATAATTAGCCACTTTAATACCTTATGTTGTTGATGTCATTACTTTTTGGGGTTGCAGGCTGTTTGATTCAGCAATAATTGTTTATGAATGGATAGTACAGTTGACATTATTATTTTTTATCATTCAGCAAATTGTATAACTCCATCGATCCAAAATCAAATTGGAAAGTCTCATAAGCATGTTATCATTTTTTGGTTATTGAGTAGTTGATATTGGTTAAACAACATTTGAAAATGTCAAAACGTTGAGAATTCCTTCAAATAGTTAAGCGGAGGGTGTTGATCACCAGTTTCCTCAGAGTTGATTTGGTTGTTACATATTCTATCTCTTCCACTAAATTAAGACTTTTAACAAACATAAGTTGAGAAGTTGCTTACTTTTACATTTTTATCAGATTACTAAGAAAGATTTTGCAAAGAGTTATAACAAAGCCACTTTCATGTTAATGTTGGATCATACCTCTAACCAAGTGGCAAATTTAAAACAAAAAAACCATGTGGTTCCATATTAAAATTAGATAGGTCTTAAAACCCACCTAAGGTGTATGTAGCTCGGCCCTACTTTAAACTAAGTTGCACCGACAAATATTTTGTGTTTTTTTTTTCACTATTTTTACAGATTTAAAAAAAACAACCCTGCTATTTATTGGTTTTCACGAATTTGACCCATATCTTTTTATTGCTATAACTTTATAAATTTTTTTTTTTTTTTTTTTACAAATTTATAACAAAAGTAAGTTATTCATGTATATAAGCCTTTGTTGTAATATCAAAAGAATCATTCAAATGAGTTTGCAACATATAAACTAATAGGGATAATGACACATTAGCCTAACAATATTTTTGGAATTTGTTGAATTAGTCCCTTAATTTTCTTTGTTGCTTTATGAGGACATAAAATAGAAGTTAACATGTTTATTTAGTATCTCTAACATGATATAACATGTTCACTATGACATACAATTAGTTGGAGAATATGTGGTTGCGCGAATTAGCATGATGTGGCTGGCACGTGGCAATCCATTTGGACCTAAGTTTATTAAGAGGGTAATAAGGGTATTTCACACACACACACACACACACACACACACACACACACATATATATATATATATATATATATATATATATATATTGATAGCTTATTTTATTTCCTTATTTTTATTAGTTTATTTCAGATTTTTAGATCTTTTTATCATTACTGCATTGCATTTTATTTATTTTTCTTTAGTATGGATCGTACCGGGTGCTTGTTATGTTGCATGATATATTTTGTAGGTTTTTTGGTGCTTGTTGCGGTTGCGGGTTGATTGGAGACGGGCTTAGTGGGCTCCCGAGGCATTATTTGGGTTTGGCGGAATCAAAGAAGAAGAATTGGGCTTTGAAAGTTATTGGCTTGGATTATTTGGGCGTGTGAAGATGGATCATAAATTTCTAATTTGGGCTTGGAGCATCCATTTGGTGGCTAAATGATGATTGGTGCATTTCAAATTACATAGACAAGGGGGGACCAAAGGAATCTTTGGTAGTGGAAGGGTGGAGTGGCTTGGTGGACCAATGACAACACAGCAACATTTGCGCGGGTGGAATTTTCGTCACGCGGGTACCCGCGCAACTGCCCAGTTTGGGCATTTTGGTCATTTGGCTCACCATAACTCTTGGGGATCAGATCTAGAGGCTCATTCACGTTTTTCCACCATTGGAGACCTGCAAGAGGCGATTTTGGGAGCTAGAAATCATTTCCTTTCATCTTTCCAAATCTTAGGTAGTTTCTTTATGCAATTAGATTATTGTTCTGGTTACTTTGTTGCCATGAGTGGCTAATACTCTTATTTGGTTGACTTTGGCTGAAAACCAATGAATGTTTGTGGGTTTTGAAGGATTTATGTTGATTATAATTTATTCCATGTTTATGATTCTAGTTTACTATTCTTATGCTTATTTGATGCTTTGATCATGAGCTTAGTATTTGATTGAGCAATGGTTGATTTGTTTCATTGATTTTGCATTGGATCATTGAATTTATCTAGAACAAAGGCTTTATGATGGTAGAAATCATCTCTAGCTTATGAATCATATCTCCTTTATGGATGTGTAAGCATTTGACATCCTCTAGGAATTGGGGATTCCTTCATTCTTAAGGCTAATTGATTTCATGGGATTAATTGCTTCAATTGACCCTTGATCTTAATTAAGAAGGTGTGTTGTGGGCTTCCCCAACCTCCATACTACCTATGAGGAATCTTGGCATATCATGCTTCGTGATTGCTATAACCAATTTTGGATGAAGGATAAGCTTTGTATTAGATCCTAATGATAAACACACAAATGTTCATTGTGTTGAATTGCCTTAGTTAACCAATTATTCCCAACCTTTCAGCATCTCATCAACTTTCTTAATTGCAAGGTTTTTAGTTATTCAAGTATTTTAGTTTTCAAGTAATCAAACACCCCCTTTTAGTTTAATTGTAGTTAGTTAGTTTAATTTCACTAGTTCTGTTGAATTGCATTGGTGATTGAATACAACCATTTCCCCGAGGATCGATACCCCTTTTTACCATTATATTACGTTTATTTAGCAATCAAAGGGTGTAATTTGCTTGGTGGGTTTGACATCCCACCAAGTTTTGGCGCCGTTGCCGGGGAAATTGGTTATTGTTATTTGATTGTTTATGCCTAGGTCTACAAGAACCAGTGAACTAATCTACAATCCGGAAATTGAAAGAGAAGCAAAAAGGTTGAAAAAGTTAGCCAAACAAGCAAAGAAACAACAACTAGTTCAAGCTTCTTCCTCTTCTCCACTAATAAACATAGAAGATCAAGTTCATACTTCAAGTGATACCGACACCGAACCGAGTTCTCCAATTGTTGGTCATTCCTTTGAAGACATTCCGTTTGAAAACCACATAGCCATGAATCACACTCCACCTCACAATCCCAACGCAAACTCAATCAATCAAGATGCTAATACCCCACCCCATCAACCAAGACAACAACCACAAGAACCTCTCATTGATATGCCACCTTGGAATCAAGCCCATCCTCAAAACCAACCCAATTATCAACCACCACGACTACAAAACCAACACTTCCACCAAAACAACCAACCTCAAAACAATGTTTTTCAAGTTCAACAAGTACATTACCCAAATCAACCCAATTACCAACACCCTCCAATGTACCAAAACCCAATGTACCCATAACAACAACCTCCTTACAACCAATACCCTAACTACCAACCTTATCCACCACCAATCTACAATCCCCAACAATACCCATATCCACCTTATCATCAGCCACTCAATTACTTGCAACCAAATCCCAACAACCCCAATCCACCCAATCCCCTCAAGAGTTGACACTTTGACAAATGATGGAAACGGATGTTACTCATACACCTCTTGCTATTGTTTATCCCGCAAACTGCCGAGGGATTGAATTGAAGTCAACTTTCTACACAAGTGGTTGGTGAAGTTACCAACACTCAACACTTGGAATCAAAGCTCTTGGATTTGACTAATGTGTTAAGTCAAATGGTGGTGGGAAGTGGTCAACAATTGATGGTATGTGGTATTTGTGCAATTACAGGCCATTATACGGATAAGTGTCCCACACTTGGAAGTGAACCGGAAGATGTGAATGCAATGAGCGGATATCAAGGTCAACCAAGACCCACGGGATTTCAAAACAATTTCAACCCAAATTGGAGGAATAACCAAAAAAACCCTTATCCACCAAAGCAAAATCCACCAAATCTTTTGATGAGACCCCAACATCCACAATACCAATCCCAAAAACCTCCATATCCACAAAATTCTTATAACTCTCCTAATTACCAACAACCTCCACAACAAGGCCAATCAAGTGGTACCCATCAAATGAGCCTTCAAGAACTTGTCACTTCTCTTGCTCAAAGCCAAACCCAATTTCAACAAGAAACCAAGAATACTTTCTCCAGCATTCGAGCACAAATTGGAGACTTGGCAACCGCTCTCAGCAAGATAGAACAAAGGGGTAAACTTCTATCACAAACCGAGAAGAACCCCAATGTGAGTGCCATCACCTTGCGAAGTGGGAAAACACTTGGAGAAAGTCAACCTAAAAGAGTTTCAAGAGAAGTCGAATATGAAGTGATCATTGTGGAATCTTCAAAAGTTGTAGCTCCCCCAAAGGAACCGGTTGTGCCAAACGTTGATCAACCCGACTCTTCCAACAAACCCATCAAACCATTGGTCATACCACCACCCTTCCCTTCCCGGTTAGCCTTTTCCAAGAAGATAGAAGAAGAAAATGAATTATTTGAAACTTTTCGCAAGGTCCAAATCAACATTCCACTATTGAATGCTATTAAGCAAATTCCAAGTTATGCAAAATTCCTCAAGGATTTATGCACCGAGAAGAGAAAACTCAAGGCAAATGAAAAGATTCAAGTCAATACAAATGTGTCTGTGGTTATCCAAAAGAATTTACCTCCCAAATGCAAGGATCCAGGAATATTTTCTATCCCTTGTACCATTGGTGATTTGCATGTCGAAAGTGCCATGCTAGATCTTGGAGCCTCGATCAATGTGATGCCATATTCGGTTTTTCAATCTCTCAATGTTGGACCTTTGGAAGAAACTGGAGTAATCATTCAACTAGCAGACAAGTCAAGTGTGTCTCCAAGAGGAGTGTTGGAGGATGTGTTAGTACAAGTTAATCAACTTGTTTTTCCGGCGGATTTTTATGTCATTGATCTTGAAGAGAAGACTCCTTCCAAATCATCTATGATCCTCCTTGGAAGACCTTTCATGCATACCACTCACACAATCATTGATGTCTATAAAGGAAAAATAACTATGGAGTTTGATGGAGAAACCATTCACTTCAACATCTTTGAAGGAATGAGGTACCCTAGTAACATTTCTCCATTGTATCGGGTTGATGTGATTGAGCCAATAAACAAGATAAGCCCTAATGTATGCACAGACAAGATAATTATGGAAGATGATTGTAATCCTAAGAGGGAACCTCAAAGAAGATTGGATCCTCCAATGATGGAAGTGGTCAAGAAGAAGATAATTAAAAGGTTCAAAAGGTGCAAAGAGAAGAAAAAGGCATTTCATGACAAGCACATAACCCAAAAACACTTTATTCCTGGTCAAAAAGTTCTTTATCATTCACGCTTAAAGCTATTCCCGGGAAAATTCCGATCTCGATGGCATGGACCTTTTATTGTTATAAAAGTGTTTGATCCTAGTGTGGTTGAAATCAAGAGTTTGGAAACAAACCAAATCTTCAAAGTGAATGGGCACCATTTGAAACTATTTTATGAAGGCTTTGACACGGGAGAATTCGACAACGTAACAATGGAAACACCGATTTACGAAGGTTGACGGAAGCGGGGCTATGTATTGGCAAAGACGTTAAATAAATGCATTGTGAATAACTAATCTCCGCTTGAAGTATTGGGAGTTTCTAAACTTGAAGTTGACCTAAAAATAAGCATATAGAAGTCTTCTAGTGATTTTGGTGAAGTTTGAAAAATTCCAAAAATTTGACTTTTGCGCGGGTGCCCGCGCAGACTTTGCGCGACCGACCCCAGCCGCGCAGGTCCCGAGTTCCAAATTACCCCAACATGGGGTGCTCTCTGATTGCTGCGCACGGGTGCCCGCGCAGCCGTTGCGTGACCGACCCCCAGCCGCACAGATTTCGAGTTCCAAATTACCCCAACATGGGATGTATTCTGACATGTGCGCGCGGCCGCCCCCCACCCGCGTAAAGTTTGCGAGGGTACCCGCGCAAATATGTCATTTCATAAAAAAATTTCGAGTCATTTCATATGCGTCCTTTGCGTAACCAAGCTTTCATCCATGTGTATTTGGGCAGCCAAGAACTCCATCCAAGCATCATTATGCGACCCATGTGTTGCTTCCATACCGTCCTTGCGGGCCTCCTCCACCCTGATCCCGGTATGATCCTTCCTTACTCTCATCCTAAGAATTGAGGACAATGCTTAATTTTAAGCTTGGGGTGAGGTAATTTAATCTTTTATTTTTATTGCATTTAGGTTGTATATAGTTGCATTTAGAGTTAGTCATTTAGGGCATTTATAAAAAATTGCATTAAAAATCCAAAAAAAAAAATAAAAATATTGCATATTTTGTTTCTTTCTTTTCTAATTTTCATACTTTTTAGATGCATTCTAGGTTAGGTTCATGCATTTTTGTTCTCTGTTGTCTTCTCATCCCTACAAGTACCATAGCGTCGAGTCATAAGTATTGAATCATAGATTGGTCCCGGGTCTTGATATGGAATTCCTTGTATTTGATGAATGGGACACGTTTTGAGCCTCACAGACCACTTTGAGACCGCTTGTGTGAGGGTCAGATGCAAGTAGCTTGATTGGGTCTAGGTGCGGAGGGATGTGGTTGGTCATGCCAATGTGTGCGAGCAAAGACTAGCCCGGTAAGGTATTTTGAAGACATTGAAGATATTGAAGACTCGCATCTTGGTTTTTGAGGGAGTACTCCTTAGTACTCTCGAGTCTCGTCCGAGCCTTGCTTATTTAGATTCTCACCACCTTTTTAAGATAGGTTATTTTTTTAGGAGTCTAGAGTAGATACTTAGATAGATTTTGTTTATCACACCTTGCATTGAGGTGCTTGATGAAATTTGAAGTGGGTCCCCCAATTCACATCTTTTGGGACCAAGTTTTTTCGGTAACACCCATTTTTGAGTCATATCCCACCCCTTTTTAGTTGATCTTGGCACATTGTCAATGATCATTAGGTGTTCATATTAGCCTCTATCTACCACTCAATTTTCACTATTGGAGTCCTATGTTACTTGGTGAAATTCCTTAGACCTTCCAAGAAGCAACACAAAGAATGAAGAAATTTGAAAAAGTGAAGACAATAAGAGCTTATTAAAGATGATTCAAGAAAAGTAACAAAAACAAAGAAGAAAAATGAAGAAAAAGAGCAACACAAAAAGAAGAACAAGGTTCCAAGTTCAAGACTTATGTTATATATCTAGTTTTCAAAAAAAAAAAAGGATGTCAAGCAGCAAATGTGACTGAAGACCAAATAAAAGAAGTTCAAGATTGAAGATTTAGGTTGTTAGGTTTAGATTTAGGTTAAGTAGAAATTTTATGTTTTTTGTTTTATTTTTGATTTTTGATGAGAAAAGGCCCCGACGATGAGACGGTAGAGTGTAAAGGACAGTACAAGGGAGAAGCCTCTAAAATCGGATGTTTTCCCGGAGGCCATGCTACAAAACCCTATTTCATTATTATACACTTTGGCCTGACAAATGTAGGAATCATAGTGTGTGAAGAGGCGCCTTTCCTTCGTGCACTATGGTCTACATTGGTGATTTAAAGTGCCCCCACTGGGCGCATCTCTGTTTCCTTTGTCTTGCACACCGCGACCGCATCCAGCCGTGATCTATTCGCCCATCAAGTGGTTAAGAATGTGGTTTATGGTTCTAAAGCGGGGAACATTTAGAAGATGCGTAGGGTCCATTAAAGGACTAATTCTGACCATGTTGACTGATGTTGACCAAGTTCTATGGTATCTTTCTTTTTCCTTTTTAGATAGTTCATCCCGAGCTCATTATTAGTCTTGTTCTAACTTGAGGACAAGTTAGGTTTAAGCTTGGGGTGATTTGATAGCTTATTTTATTTCCTTATTTTTATTAGTTTATTTCAAAATTTTAAATCTTTTTATCATTAATGCATTGCATTTTATTTATTTTTCTTTAGTATGGATCGTACCGGGTGCTTGTTATGTTGCATGAGATATTTTGTAGGTTTTTCGGTGCTTGTTGCGGTTGCGGGTTGATTGGAGACGAACTTAGTGGGCTCCCGAGGCATTATTGGGCTTGGCGGAATCAAAGAAGAAGAATTGGGCTTTGAAAGTTATTGGCTTGGATTATTTGGGCTTGTGAAGATGGATCATAAATTTCTAATTTGGGCTTGGAGTATCCATTTGATGGCTAAATGATGATTGGTGCATTTCAAATTACATGGACAAGGGGGGACCAAAGGAATCTTTGGTAGTGGAAGGGTGAAGTGACTTGGTGGACCAATGGCAACACAGCAACATTTGCGCGGGTGGAATTTTCGTCACGCGGGTACCCGCGCAACTGCCCAGTTTGGGCATTATGGTCATTTGGCTCACCATAACTCTTGGGGATCAGATCTAGAGGCTCATTCACGTTTTTCCACCATTGGAGACCTGCAAGAGGCGATTTTGGGAGTTAGAAATCATTTCCTTTCATCTTTCCAAATCTTAGGTAGTTTCTTTATGCAATTAGATTATTGTTCTGGTTACTTTGTTGCCATGAGTGGCTAATACTCTTATTTGGTTGACTTTGGCTGAAAACCAATGAATGTTTGTGGGTTTTGAAGGATTTATGTTGATTATAATTTATTCCATGTTTATGATTCTAGTTTACTATTCTTATGCTTATTTGATGCTTTGATCATGAGCTTAGTATTTGATTGAGCAATGGTTGATTTGTTTCATTGATTTTGCATTGGATCATTGAATTTATCTAGAACAAAGGCTTTATGATGGTAGAAATCATCTCTAGCTTATGAATCATATCTCCTTTATGGATGTGTAAGCATTTGACATCCTCTAGGAATTGGGGACTCCTTCATTCTTAAGGCTAATTGATTTCATGGGATTAATTGCTTCAATTGACCCTTGATCTTAATTAAGAAGGTGTGTTGTGGGCTTCCCCAACCTCCATACTACCTATGAGGAATCTTGGCATATCATGCTTCATGATTGCTATAACCAATTTTGGATGAAGGATAAGCTTTGTATTAGATCCTAATGATAAACACACAAATGTTCATTGTGTTGAATTGCCTTAGTTAACCAATTATTCCCAACCTTTGAGCATCTCATCAACTTTCTTAATTGCAAGGTTTTTAGTTATTCAAGTATTTTAGTTTTCAAGTAATCAAACACCCCCTTTTAGTTTAATTGTAGTTAGTTAGTTTAATTTCACTAGTTCTATTGAATTGCATTGGTGATTGAATACAACCATTTCCCCGAGGATCGATACCCCTTTTTACCATTATATTACGTTTATTTAGCAATCAAAGGGTGTAATTTGCTTGGTGGGTTTGACATCCCACCATATATATATATATATATATATATATATATATATATATATATATATATATATATATATATATATATATATATATATATATATTACGATCCTTCGCTTCTTTCTCTTTTGATTTTCCTTTCTTCAAAAATATCATTGAAAATCTTATCAATACTTTTGTGAATTTTCCTCAACTTTGATCTCGTCTTCCGATCCTTCTGTTTCTTTAAGATACCACCAATACAACTATAATTGATCTTCTTACTGTTGCCTGGACTCCTCCATTAAACAATGAATATGTACCTATACTTGCTCAACTGTTTAGCAATTCATATCCGATGAAAATGATTCAAGAAACTGCAGGTGTATCCTTATTAGACATCTGGTTGAAATACATCCTTGCGTTATCTATCTCCACACTTTGCATACCCACCAACTAACACAATCCAAGAAACTTGACTTCTTTCAGGCATTTCATCGAACAATTTTTGTGCATAATTCATCTGACCTGGTTTTACATACATATCAACTAATGATTTAGCTACAAACAAGTTATGTCCAAAACCTTCTTTAACAACATGTTCATGCACTTGGTGGATTCTCCGGACATCTAGATTTGAAGTACACAAGTTTCCCAAAGTCAAGAACATATAACCATCTAGTTTAAAGTTACCCCTTCTTCCTAAATGTTGAATACCGAGATGAGTTGCCATCATGGTGTTGTTGATAAAGGTGTCATGTTTATTAGGCATATGATTGAATAGTTTGTGGGCATATCGTATGAGATCGGTTGCATTTTCAGATGAGGTGGTAATTCGTTTAACAACTATGGAGGAACATACGGCGATGGATTTGGAAAGCATGTTTTTTGTTCTTGTAAATAGAATTTCTAATCGTGAAAGCATGGATTTGGAAGAGGAGAACTTTGGTGGTGTAGTAATCGTATGTTTAAACTATAGTTCCTGTGATCTAATGTGTTGAAATGTGTTGTTTTCTGGTGAAATGTGTTAAGTAAGAGAAAGTATGAGGGTGTTTGTAAAGAAGATGAAAACGTATGATTAGATTGAGAATTGAGAGAGAAGAATGAGTAATGGGAAATTCGAGACTTTTCAAAGTTAACATGGGTTAAGGGAAAATGGGTCTATATGGCAAAGGGGTAACCAGGTTATCCCTTTTATTTGTCCAAAATGACCAATTAGACCCGAAAAAATAACTTTATGCCCTCATAAAGCACCAAAAAAATTAAGGCACAAAGGCATCTCTCCTAAGCAGGCATACTAGCATGCAATTTTGAGCAGATCCCTAGCCCTAAACTAGCATGTAGTTCTATCAGCTCATAATAACAACACATAATCAAGTACGGGTATTTTGGGAAATCACCGCTCGAGCTCTGGTTGATTGTACACATCACTTTGGATCTGGTTTCAAAACTCTTTAATCTCTTTGAAAAATAGTGTGATGAAAAATCATTCTCTTTTGAAAAGTTATCAACTCCTTAGTTTGAGTCCATACATACCTGAGGGTGTGCCCGAATCCCTCAAACCAAAGCTCTGATACCAAATCTTAACACCTCAAATTTCAAGAAAAAATTTTCATTTTTAATTCTCAAAATATTACTCATAAATTCGAGTGATCACATATATTGTAAGTTATTATCAAAACAATATCATAGTATCCTAAAATCCTCAAATCTCCATAAGCCGACGGATGTGTACAATCGTGCCTCCGCCTTCCCGCGATCCTGAGATGTACCTGAAACACATTTTACACAAACACTGTAAGCACGAAGCTTAGTGAGTTCCCCAAAATATCACATACACAAATAATAAGCCTCCCATGGCTATGTCTCGATATGGACCCTCCGGTCATGTGTCTCAGTGAAGACCCTCTAGTCTCACAGCTCGGTTTGGACCCTCCGGTCATGTGTCTCAATGAAGACCCTCCAGTCTCACGGCTCAGTATGGACCCCCTGTTCATAGCTCAACATATATACAAAATAATATAACAAAATAAGTCACAAAGATAGAATGCATAATAACACATAAAGCAAATAAGACCCTCCGGTCAGTAATACAAATAAGATCCTCGAGTCAATAATATCAATAAGACCCTCTGGTCAACAACATAAATAAGACCCTCCTGTCAATAACACAATAAGACCCTCCGGTCACTCATGCATTACCACACATGTAAGTATGGTGAGAAGACTCACCTCAACTCTTCGCGATTAATCCTACACTGCCGCTTCTGCTGCTAACCACTCCCGATTTGGGACAAACACCCAATGCCATAATCAATAACCAAGCAAGGCTAGAATCCAGCCATAGGCCCAAAGATAGCCCATATAAGCAAGCCCACTAATGACCCAAACATATTAGGCCCAAAACCAAAGGATTCATAAGGGCCCACTAATGGCCAATTTTCCAAATTAGGCCCAACCCTATATAGACCCAAACCTAAAGCCCAATAATCCTTAGTCCCAAAAAGTTGATCTCAGATGGCCCAAAAAGGCCCAACGCAACAAAGTGGCCCAAGAACACGAAGCCTGAAACACCACAAGCCCAAGCCCAGCTGAACGTCGTACGTTGGGCGTACGTTCGGCTACGTTAGGCGTACACGGCAAACCAGATCGCGACTCATACACGGTACACTGGGTGTACCAACTCTTACGAACTAAAATTGATTTCCTAACTTAACGACTTAAGCTCTTTGCACCCAAACTTCAGGGAACCTTTGAAATTCACTCTTAACTAATAAAGTTGGCAACTTTATCAGTTTGCATGTCTTAAAGGGGCCTAACAATGCAATTTAATCCTTTAAGATCCATAAAACCACCTTAACATATGCATGGTCCATTCATAAGCATCAAGCAAGCACCTTTATGAACTAATGACCTCAGAGATACTAAGAGTAGCATCTCAAAGCCCCTGGAGTGGTGGCAAACCACTAGATCTCACGCATGAGACAAAATGGGACCAAAACTCATATAATACTATATTTAAGTTTCAATTGAGCAAGGTTGGAGCTTTATACCTCTAATGAGCTGGAAATAAAGAAGAGAGTCCAGATCTACAAGCCTTCCCTTTGATCCACCAACTTTTATCAAGTCTCAATTCTTAAATGAACACCAAAACCCACTAAATATGCACACAAGGAGCTCACAACATTCTTGGGGGAGGCTAGGGTTCATAATTAGGGTTTTAGAACCATGGAGGTTGATACATAAAGGAGTCTTGAAGTTATAATGATCTTTATATAGTGCCCAAACCCTAAAAATTAGGTTTGGCATCTTGATCATTACGCGTGGTGTACCTTTAGGTACGCTGGGCGTACCGAGTTCATCCGCGCGTCCCTTTTCTCGGCACATAGGACTAATCTACCAACTTATTCCACCAAGGGCCAAACTTGCCAAAACTTCAAACTATCAGAACTCCTTCGTTATAAGTCCATTTCTAATGAACCTTATATCCACAGAAAGGTGGCAAGAAGCCCCACGCTTCTAGCAACACATCATAGCCTTAAAACTCCTCGAACAAAAAACTCAATATTCATAAAAGACTGGTTCGATGCCTTTACCGATACTCTTGGGCTCTAAAGCACAACCCGAACTCTTTTATCACACAAGCTACCTTATCCATATCAAAAGTTGGCCTAGACTTTCTCCCTTAAAGCCTCAAAACCTTCCCATACCCGGATTACGACCCACGAGCCTTAAATCATAAAATGATTCGAAACAGGATGTTACAATTCTGCCCCACTTAAATTAGATTTTGCCATCGATCACGCCTTATCAACACGTAGAACGAATCAAACAACCCTAGAAGCACAACCGGAAAACTCAAAACATAGAACGATCTCCCCAAGATAACCGAAACTAATCAGAAACTTCCAACCCGAAGAAGGACGAACCCTTTGCAGATGTAGAAACACTTCCGCCTCTCCAAAACCTAGAATCTATATTGGTCTGTCTCCCCGACAGACCGTCCATGCAAAACATCACCATATCAATCCCTCATCGAATAACAGACCTAACAAAACACTTCCAACCCTGAATATCTCGATGCGATTGATGGAATCAAGTCGTTGAACATAATCAACTACTGAACGGAGGGGTCTCCTCGTACCAAGGACCAACCACCGATAAAACTGTCAAACCCCATCTGAGGAATGGACCTCGATACTCTGCCCTCGGACATTAAAAGAATAACCTGCCTATGTCTGACCTCCTGTCAGACAGGACCATTCCAATACCAAACTCAGGACGATTTAGCTTCGACCCCAAACTAAATGACCATGCCCGATTGGAACTATCCACTGATATATGCAAATATAAGCCCCAGCTACCTTCCAATGCTTAACACCAAATCCGAATACAAGATCGACACCCAACCCAAAAGTTGAACCGCTAAAGGCTGCTTTAGCCTATCCTCCAGAACGACTCCATCAGTCGTTCAACCCAACAGGGCCATCTCAACCAATCACATTGCATATGCAATCACTAAGTTCGCTTTACCCCAAACGAATATTACAACCGATCTGAAGTCACACCTCACCTCCAACGTCTGTCATTTGCCACTTACTAATTCCATGTGTGTTGCGGTCCTCCCTAAGACAAATGAACCGACCCACCCTGGTCTAAGACATCAGATGGAAACCATAACGACTCAAAATGAAATCCATCTAACAATCCGAAATCCCAACCTGCTTATCCTTTACACAGATAGATCCAAACTCAAGCACAAGAGTTTGGTCCGACAACAAAAAAATGAACCCACTCATATTCAATTTGATACTCAACTCATGACCTGAGATCCGCGAATCTATGCGTGTATTACAATCCAATCTTTCCGAATTGTGGAAACCCCTCCCTAAATCAAGATATAATGGTTTCGACCATCACTGAGACCCCAGTCTCTCCCCTGGTCCAGCCACCAGGTTCCCAAAGACTTAAATGGCAAAGCTAACCAAGCCTAACCCTCTGTGTCACACACTGACTAGTTAATGCTACGGCTCCCTGCAGCCTTACAACACTCTCTCACCGACTAGTGAATGCTACGGCTCCCCGCAGTCTACGACACTCCCTCCCTCAACATGGGCTCACCCTGTGGTTTTCCCCGACATTCCTAATTGATTACTCCCACCTGGATCCATCTATTCTCTTATCACCTCACATCCATTAGTTTACCGAACAATCCCACAATCTCATAATCAAACCATCACCATATTGAGTTCACTAAACTCATGCTCTGCGATCCAACATAGATAAGTGCGCACACCCACCCAGATTAAGCATCACTACTCCTGACGACAATTATGGAAACAAAGCACTTTCCCTCAATACAAATTACATCCTTGGACAATCCCCGTCTAGCGACAATTAATTGATGGGTCCACAACTAGAATAGATAATAGTCGCGTGATACTCCACTTGCCGTCTAACAAACCCGAGTCTTATAATAATCCAACAATTTAGGTCATCATACTGGGATACCACGATACACCATCACATAATCTCACAATAGCTTGCCACAACCACTGATCTTCAACTTACACGACTCGAAACCTTTAAAGTACTCAAACTCATAATTTTAAGTACGGAGGAATCGTCAATGAATGAGAACACATTGACGACAATCCAAAACCCCAACCTCTACTGATCGAAACCCGTGCGAAACTACACATACCAACTCTAAAGTTGATCAACTGTTGCTCCTCCTGGAGTATAGATAGCAATCTATACGTTGAACTAGAAAATCTCTCAACAATCGAAACTTGACCTCAACGACCCAACCTCCTCGAAACTGGAACATTGGTGAACCCGAAAGAAACACTGACCACAATAAGATCCCTGTCCAATGACTACCTGCCGTGAAGATACTCATTCTCTCCCGAGTACATACAACATGCATCATCTCACTATGTATGTTGCCTTGACTACCACAAGACCCAAGCCTTATATACCTGGACCGCAGATCCCCATAAACCAATCTTTTGCACTGCAACTTAAATGGATTGCTGATCCTCCTAACATAATACCCAGTTCTCCCCCAGTTAGGGTTTGAACCATCGCTAATTTGCATACCAAACAGACTACACTATAGACTGGATCACCATATATACCATACTCGACTCTTGGGGCGTACCACGCAACACTCGATGATCTTCCAGATAAAGACCAAGCAACTCCACGTATTCTGAATCTCATATGGAAACCTCGGAAACTTTCCAATGTGACTGCTTCCAGTCACCCAAAATCTTACTCGGTTGCACAAACAGATATTTCGACAGTCCTAAAATAACACTAACTCTTTATCTGGAAATAATGGACTATCGCACACTTGATTCTCTGAATCCTTAACCAACACCCCATCGCAAGAATCGACATAAAAACAGGAGACCTCACTCTCACAGTCGATTCCCAGCATAGATAACAAAGGTCTTCGTCCCGAGATACTTCCCCTGGTTACCTGGAACTGTTGCTAGAACACACCTTACCATGCTCATTTGAGGCGTATCCTTGTCCTCATCTATCACAGTCCCCACTGATGATTTCTTCCGGGCATACGAATAACTCAAGGCACTCATACCACAAAAATACCTTTGGTGCTAATACCGTAACTATCTAGTACCCCACGGGGTCTTCCTCAAATCTCTAGAATCAAAAGCTCACTCATCTTTCCTTCTAAAACGAAAAGCGATAATAATAAAATCCTTTACATAGAATTTTCCATCACAATCCATCGGCCGATCACTCAGCTCAGACTGCAATCCTCCACAACGCATCATCTCCACTTCCTTTTTGAGTCCTGCGACTCTAATTGGCACCTCACCAGTCAAATCCCTCGAGATCTAAACTTAGATTTTCCTCACAAGGTATACTCCATTTAAGCTCAACCGACATGGCCCTCTAGCCCCACAATTTACCATATCCACTCTCATTCTGAACAAACACAACCAGATAACCGGTAAAGACGGAAACACACTCTGCTAGAAATGATGGTACCCGAACCATGTTATCTCCCCTCAACGTGCTACTTAGAACCTTTGAAATTCTTCTTGTTTCAAGTATGGGTCCTCTGCTTTCTTTAGTACGGGCCCAATACTACCTTCCACATCTACCCATACTTACCACAAGGATCATCCCAGAATTCCTAAGTAGCTGATCAACCTTCCCGATCGACCAATCCTATTCCACATGCTCGCTCCCCAGTGAATACTCACCTCTAAACAACACACTCATCGGAATGAAATTACTCCCTAGGATCTCCTAGGTTCCTACACTTCTCTGCCACAAGCTGCTGAGGAACTCCTCACAATGTCAACTAGCTATTCTAGCTAACTTGCATCACTCATGAGTTCCACCAAGCACAAAGGAAGCAGTATTCGGGCATCGAGCGACCTCCACCAGCTCATATGACCACTCTAGCATACAATTCCAATTGCTCTATCCACAACACAAAAGGCATTACCGAACTCAGACAATCCTACCTCTCAACTCGTTGAAGATCTCTAATCATACATATGCAACACCAACAACTCACATAACGAGCATAAAGGCATCTCTCCTAAGCAGGCACACTAGCATGCAATTTTGAGCAAGTCCCTAGCCCTAAACTAGCAGGTAATTCTATCAGCTCATAATAACAACACATAATAATGTAAGGGTATTTTGGGAAATCACCGCTCGGGCTCTGGTTGATTGTACACA
Source organism: Lactuca sativa (assembly GCF_002870075.4). Classification (NCBI taxonomy): domain Eukaryota; kingdom Viridiplantae; phylum Streptophyta; class Magnoliopsida; order Asterales; family Asteraceae; genus Lactuca; species Lactuca sativa. The sequence goes on from NC_056627.2 coordinate 292,342,861, forward strand.
CCACTTTGGATCTGTTTTCAAAACTCTTTAATCTCTTTGAAAAATCGTGTGATGAAAAATCATTCTCTGTTGAAAAGTTATCAACTCCTCAGTTTGAGTCCATACATACCCGAGGGTGTGCCCGAATCCCTCAAACCAAGGCTTTGATACCAAATTGTAACACCTCAAATTTCAAGACAAATTTCTCATTTTTAATTCTTAAAATATTACTCATAAATTCGAGTCATCACATATATTGTATGTTATTATCAAAACAATATCATAGTATCCCAAAATCCTCAAATCTCCATAAGCCGACGGATGTGTGCAATAATGTCTCCGCCTTCCCGCGATCCTGAGATGTACCTGAAACACATTTTACACAAACACTGTAAAAACAAAGCTTAGTGAGTTCCCGAAAATACCACATACACAAATAATAAACCTCTCATGGCTATGTCTCGGTTTGGACCCTCCCGTCAAGTGTCTCAATGTAGACCCTCCGGTCATGTGTCTCGGTGAAGACCCTCCGGTCATAGCTCAACATATGCATATATATATATATATATATATATATATATATATATATATATATATATATATATATATATATATATAACAACATAAGTCACAAAGACAGAATGCATAATAACACATAAAGAGGATAAGACCCTCCGGTCAGTAATACAAATAAGACCATCCGGTCAATAATATAAATAAGACCCTCCGGTCAACAACATAAATAAGACCCTCATGTTAATAACACAATTAGACCCTCCATTCACTCATGTATTACCACACAGGTAAGTATAGTGAGAAGACTCATCTCAACGCTTAGCGATTAATCCTACTCTGCCGCTGTTGCTGCTAACCACTCCCGATCTGAGCCAAACAACCAAAGCCATAATCAATAACTGAACAAAGCTAGAATCCAGACCTAGGCCTAAAGATAGCCCAGATAAGCAAGCCCACTAACGACCTAAACCTATTGGGGCCACCAAGGCCCAAAACCAAAGGATTCACAAGGGCCCACTAACGGTCCAATTTTCCAAATTGGGCCCAACCCTATATAGACCTAAACCTAAAGCCCAATAATCCTTAGTCCCAAAAAGTTGATCTCAAATGGCCCAAAAAGGCTCAACGCAACAAAGTGGCCCAAGAACGCAAAGCCCAAAACACCACAAGCCTAAGCCCGACTGAACGTCGTACGCTGGGCATACGTTCAACTACGCTGGGCGTACACAACGAACCAAATCACGACTCATGCATGGTACATTGGGAGTACCAAATCTTATGTGGGGCGTAACTCGGATTAACCAAAATTGATTTCATGACTTAACCACTTAAGCTCTTTGCACCCAAACTTCAGGGAACCTTCGAAATTCACTCTTAACTGATAAAGTTGGAAACTTTATCAGTTTGCATGTCTTAAAGAGGCCTAACAATGCAATTTAATCCTTTAAGATCCATAAAACCACCTTAACATATGCATGGTCCATTCATAAGCATCAAGCAAGCACCTTTATGAACTAATGACCTCAGAGATACTAAGAGTAGCATCTCAAATCCCCTGGAGTGGTGGCAAACCACTAGATCTCACGCATGAGACAAAATGGGACCAAAACTCATATAATACTATATTTAAGTTTCAATTGAGCAAGGTTGGAGCTTTATACCTCTAATGAGCTGGAAATAAAGAAGAGAGTCCAGATCTACAAGCCTTCCCTTTGATCCACCAACTTTTATCAAGTCTCAATTCTTAAATGAACACCAAAACCCACTAAAGATGCACACAAGGAGCTCACAACATTCTTGGGGGAGGCTAGGGTTCATAATTAGGGTTTTAGAACCATGGAGGTTGATACATAAAGGAGTCTTGAAGTTATAATGATCTTTATATAGTGCCCAAACCCTAAAAATTAGGTTTGGCATCTTGATCATTACACGGGGTGTACCTTTAGGTACGCATGGTGTACTCTTTTATCACACAAACTACCTTATCCATATCCAAAGTTGGCCTAGACTTTCTCCCTTAAAGCCTCAAAACCTTATCATACCCGGATTACGACCCATGGGCCTTAAATGACATAACGATCCTGAACAGGATGTTACAAGTTCTCACGACATGAAGGGTTTCCCATCACAACATGAGGGTAAGATGGATGTCCTGACTATTTTGTTTGAGGATTCTCATGACATGACTGTTGATTTGAGGATGATCGAGTTGAATCAGGACTAAGTTAGTGATAAGGATAGACTCACTTTCTGATGTTGTGACTAAGGATTGGTCACGACGTGAGGGTCAATCAATAGGAAAGATGACTGTTCACTTTGACCACCACTTTGAGTCTCCCATCTCCTCTCTTATTTATTTTTGGATTTCTTAGTGGATTTTGGAATGAAGCTTTTTCAATATGGATTTTTGGAGCCTTGTATAAGAAGATCTCAACTTCCAATTATCTTTTGGACCTTGGGTATGATTCAAGTTTCCACATTTATGCTTATAAGTTGCTAGATCTAGTCTCATTTGCCCCTTTTCTCCATGTTTGTGAAGTTTTGAGTGACAAGGTTCCATAAAGTTGGCAACTTTATGGATCCTTGGGATCCCTTTTAGGTTTGATGTTCCAGATTTATGCCCTTTTGATGATTTTGGATCTTTGGTGCAAGTTTGGGTCCATTTCTTCCATGATTATACCCTAGGGAGAAAGGGACATGCAGTGGACATACATGTCCATAAAGCACCGATTCTTATTTTGTATTTGGAGTCGGAAAGCCACTAAGGAAGTATGAATGAATGGTTGGGATGATTAAGGACTTAATGCAATTAGGAATCCATATCAGTTCTCATGACGTGAAGGGTTGGCCTTCACGACGTGAGGATAGTCTGGGTGTCCTAACTGTTTTGTTTGAGAATTCTCATGGCATGACATAAGTTTTGTCACAATGTGACTGTTGATTTGAGGATGATCAAGTTAAACCGATATTTAGTTAGTGATTAGGTTGGACTCGCTTTCTGATGACGTGACCAAGGATTAGTCATGACATGATGGCCAGTCAATGGGAGAGCTGATTGTTGAGTTTGATCGTTGACTTTTGACCAAGGTTGACTTTTGGTCAATTTATAGGTTTTAGGGTGTAGACTGAGTGGGTACTTCTTTATTGTTATTTAGGTGTTTTGTAGTACCATCCTTCACCATGTGAGAGCTATTGTGTTTTAGTTATTACCTGTGATGTGGGTCTTCTACTATACTTGCATGTATAGTAGTATATGTAGTCGACCTGTTGGGTCTTATTTGTTGATTTTTGTTATATGTGAAATGAGTTGTTGCTAACTTCTAGACTGTTATATGTCCATGGGACTACTAATAGTCTCCAAGGTTGTTGATAACTTGTGAGGTGTGCTGTTAATACACGTGGCGTGTTGTTAACCCATTGGGACCACTGATAATGTGACATCTCATTTCCATGTTTTTACTTTTGACCCTTGAGTTAAGATTTGTTTGCAAGTTTGGTCCTCCATTTTGTAATAGAGGGTGCAACATGATTACGCTGCGCATACACATTGGTACGTTAGGCGTACTTGGCCCCGTGCATGTACATTGGGCGTACACATTGGTACGCAGGGAATACGCAACATGGACTCAACCTTAATATTTAGGGTGTGTACACTATATAAGCACCATTATAGTCCCAAAACCTTTCCTCTTATTAGCCTCCATCCTAAAATCGACCCTCCTTGCAAACCCTAATCTATTTTGAGCATTATGAGCTTTTGGAGTGAATAGTGGGCTTTCTTGGTTGTGAAGGAAGATCATCGAGGAAGTGGATTTGCTCTCAAGACTTTGGATCCAACATTTTCTCTTCATTATGCATCTTGTGGATGTAAAAAGCTTCAACCTTGGTGTATGTTTCTTATTAATTTAGTTTTAGCTCAAAGTTGCCACCTTTTTGTCCCAAACTTGGTCCTTGTGAGTAAGAGGTACTCTATGACGTTTGAGTTGTCCTTTAAGAGGTTTTAGGGTGTGTTAAGTCATAAAATAGTGTTTTTGGTCATTAGTTTCTCTCCATGATTGAGCTAGATTGTCTTAATGGGTAAATAAGCTAGGGTTTTTGAAGCTAAGGTCTTAATAGCGATGCTAAACCATGAAGTTGGAAACTTTATAGTTAAGAACATCCTTTTGAGCCTAGAACTGGATTTTGGATGTCAATAATTAAGGATTAAGCACTTAATGGTAAGGTGGTGAGCAACAACATATGTTGGGCGTACCAAGGGGTATGTTGTACGTACATGGTCAGCTCCCCGATCCTTGGTCAATCACTTAGTACACCCCACGTACTCACCGAGTCAACTTGGTTGACTTTGACCTAGATTTTTACTAGGGTTTGACCTAGGGGTATTTTAGGTATTTTGACCTATATGCTAAGACTGTGTCATTTAATTTATTAAGGTGATTGGTAACATTGATCTAGGAGCAGCGTGCTATTCAATGTGCTATTCAATTTGCTTATCTTTTTGTGAGGTGAGTTTTCTCACTATATTAATGGGTCGAAGGTACTAATGTCGGCCCATTACTTGTTATGTGGAATACTAGGTCTTTCTGTGATACTTGTATGAAAGACCAGGGGGTCACCCATCCCTCTGGAACGTATCACAATATTGTCCGCTTTGGGCTCTCGGCATGAAAACTTCCCATGGGGTCACCCATCCCTGGGTTACTCTCGCCCAGCACACTTAACTGCAGAGTTCTTATGTAGTCCGTCACCCTCACGGCTTTAAAACACATTGTGACAAGAAAGGTATCCACACCCCTTATAAGGAAATGTTTCGTTCTCCTTCCAAGTCGACGTGGGATCAGGTGCAACCCACATTTCCTTATATATATATATATATATTTGAGAGAGTTTTAAATATGTATAAATAATACATATCAGTATTATATTCTATTTATAAAAAATTAATAATCATAAATTTTAATATATTTTTTATAATTTTTCAACGCATATAAGATTTAATAATAAAATAGTAAAAAAAACTCGGGCTTCGCTCCGGATCGGTATTTTTTTAAACCTTTTTTCCAATAAGGGCACCGTACTTTAACAAAGTTTATTTTTACCTAGAGTAGCAACGTTCTTATATAGTGCTACAAATGCATAATATAATATCCATTGCTATCATTGGTGATTAAATATATGTGTATTTATTTGAGGAAAATAAGACAGTTTAGTAGAATATCGAAGGGGGGGGGGGCACCAAAAGCGACAATACATAAATTAATGTGGCAAAAACTTGAGGTGTCACATTTGGTAAATGCAAGAGACCAAAAGTGGGAATCTTTTGAACCCTTTATGTCTAGCAGTAGAGGATATCGAAGTTGGGGCACCAAAAGTCTCATCTCCACAAACTAATATGGTAAAAAGTTGATGATGGACCAAAAATGGTAAAGTGTTGAAACTTTTGTGGCAAAACTTTGAAAAAGTTGAGGAGGGAACAAAAGTGACAATGTGTTGAAACTTTTGAGGAAATACTTAGAATAATAGAAAATATATTATTACTAAAACCTTTTTGCTTTCGTAACATCTCAAAATCATAACCAGTTTAAACTTTTCAAATTAACCCATTTACTAATACAAGTGTTTACAAAACCATTGTTTTCAAAACATTATTCAAAATAGAGTTTCCCAAGATCAATAACATAAAATCAGGATGTGTATGGTGATGCCTTCTCCTTCCCGTGATCCTCGGAGGTACCTAAAACCATAACCAAAAACTATAAGTCAATGCTTGGTGAGTTTCCCCCAAAGTACCACCACACAAAACACATATCGTATACAAAAAAGCATGTTGGGTCCAATCAATCATCGGACTGGAATATCCCCAGGTCCACAACCATAGGTCTGGTTTACCCCTGGCCCAATATACTACAGGTCCACTCAGTCATTAGGCTGGAATACCAATATACAGTGGGCCCACTCAGTCATCAGACTTGAATACCCTCGGGTCTACTCATCTATTGGGCTGGAATACCCCTGGTCTGTTGACTCAGGCACAAAGCAGTAGAGTCTCAATCCCATACAATATGTCAACATATAACAGATAACAAACAAAATCAACATACATATAATCATGCAGTCAGAAATTACAGGTAGTCCTACAGATCTACCGACCTACGCATATTAGCAACTGTCATTTAATCATACAGGTCTATTCCATACTCAACATACTATAAACCAATGTATAACAGAATAACATCCACCGGCCTTGGTGCCTTCGACCCGCAAGTATAGTGAGGAAGACTCACCACACAGTCTGAACAATAGTTGATGAGGACACGACTTCGAATCTCAACTCTAACACTCACTTATTCATCCAAATGCCCAATTCTCAAACATAATCGAAAATAACCAAAATATGCCTAGGTCAAAACCCGTTAAAAGACAATATTCCCAAAAAGTCAATTGAGCCAGCCCAGATGAGTACGCCCAGCATACACGATGATTGAACATGTACAGACCTGGTAACCACGAACGTGCATCATATGCCTTGTACGCCCAACGTATGCAGCTGGCTGCCAACTGTAACATCCCCCTCTGGCACGTATCACAATATTATCCGCTTTGGGCCACTTGGCACGAGGACTTCCCAGGGGGTCACACATCCTGGTACTACTCCTGCCCGAGCACGCTTAACTGCAGAGTTCTTATGGGATCTGCTGCCCTCACGGCTTTAAAACGCGTTGTGACAAGTAAGGTATCCACACCCCTTATAAGGAGTGTTTAGTTCCCCTTCCAAGCCGATGTGGGATCAGATCTAACCCACTTTCACCCCCCATTATAGGGTTCGACGTCCCCGTCGAACACATTGACCCGTGCCCTGGCTCTGATACCAACTGTGACATCCCCAAAATCTCGACAGAAAAGACCGATTTCATTTATGCTTTTTAAAACATTTTCAGAGTAAATCCGTTTGATTTTAAAAGAGATGCGGAATTTGTTCCCAAAAACAAAACATGATAAAATATAAATTTATCAAAACATTTCATATAGAAATATGATTTCATTTCATAAATCAAAAGTCGGGATGTCATGTTCCGATATAGATCATAAAGCATAAACGATAACATTACAAGTCGTTCATCAAATATATACATATACAGACTTGTAAACTAAACAACTTGATGATTCGCCCATCTTAAGCTCTTGCGCCACTTCCTGTAATACAATTAAACTGAGTGGGTCAGGCTTGGGAGCCTGGTGAGCATATAGGGTTTTCAAACCCACAATAATTATATTTAATTACAACAATCAACAATAAACCCGATTACCCATTCCCGTTATCCTCACCTTACGTTCCTAAAAATAACGTCTATTATAAGGAACTTATTTCAGGATTTTCATCGGGACGGACATTACTGCAGAGGGGCTTCCTCAACGATAAGTGTCCTAAAGGCAACCATGTGGGGGATAGAGTACACCGGTGAACACGTCGTTCACAACACCTATAGGTAATGAGCCTGCTAGTGTTCCACAGGACAGTCTAGAATAGTCCGTGGTCGTCATCCATACTCTGCTGAATGACTAGAATAACACCAATAACATCGAGGCCTCTCATCTGTTTATTTCACACCAATTATCTACCCATGTTCTACCCAACATATTAGTAGATAAAAATATACATTTTTATACATTGTTTAAAAACCTGTATAGCATGCTTTAATCAATACACATTCCACATAACAGATGAGGCATACACACATAACACGTATTTCATAGAGAATATACATTCACACATATAACCACAAAATATATACACGTAGCACGTATTTTATATTAAATACTTTATAATATTGCGTTGGAGAGAAAATAACTACACACTCACTTGATCAGAAGATGATCCGACAACACTACGGCTTATAGAAGTAGCGTCTCTCCGCAGATCTGGAAGATCTTCACAAAAAACCGGCTCCTCGCGGGCAGGGCTTCGGCTCGGGAATAACGCTCTTCGGGATTCTCGGGGCTTCGGATCTCGCTTCGGGGCTCGGGAATATTACCGGGGCTTCGGGGTACAAACGGCACGCAAAACGAGGCAAAGGGCTAGAGAGAATGAGGGAATTTGCAAAGGAAACTCGGCTGCTTCGGATCTCCTTTTATAGGTGCTGAACCCTCGCACGTACGCGGGGCGTACGACGCTACGCGGGGCGTACGCCTCGGTGGTCGTCAGCGCTTGTGTCACCGGGCCCTCTACGTCATCGCTTACGACTCACTACTCCGCAGAACTCGAGTGCCCTACGCTGTACGCGGGGCGTACAGCAGTACGCGCTACGTACTTCGGATAGACCGCCTCATCCTTCTTCGGATAATATCGGAGATAAAAATAAATATTAAATATTTATTAAACTTCAAAAATTCATATCTCCTTCATACGAACTCCGTTTTCGACGTTCTTTATATCCACGCGAAGGTGAGACTACGCTCTACAACTTTCGTTTAGACTCCGTCGGCTAATTTTGACTTTTATTTTTATTAATTATTTTTAGAAGGCTCGGACAGAAAAACTTCGTTATAAAATCATAACTTCTTCGTCCGATGTCCGTTCTCGCCTATCTTTTCATCGTTTCGCTACTAACAACGAGATCTTCGATTCTCATTTAGATTGTTTCGGCTAGAAATCGCTCGATCTCAAATCGAGTATTCGGGCTGCATACTGCCCAGTCGAAACTTCAGAAAATCATAACTTCTTCGTTATAACTCGGATTTTGGCATTCCTTATATCTCCGGAATCCTTGTTTCAACCACTACAACTTTATGCAAAGATATCAGGCTTATCTCACACTTAAATTTTGACGCTTATTTTATTCTTAATTTAATTACATCACAAAATTAAGCAAATAAACATATAACACACAAATTCACAAATAATACATTTTATTATTTCAAATTGGCGTCGAACCCTATAATGGGGGGTGAAAGTGGGTTAGATCTGATCCCACATCGGCTGGGAAGGAGAACTAAGCATTCCTTATAAGGGGTGTGGATACCTTCCCTATAACAACGCGTTTTAAAGTCGTGAGGGCAGCAGATCCCATAAGAACTCTGCAGTTAAGCGTGCTCGGGCGGGAGTAGTACCAGGATGGGTGACCCCCTGGGAAGTCCTCGTACCGAGTGGCCCAAAGCGGACAATATTGTGATACGTGCCAGAGGGGGGTGTTACACCAACCCAACTCATTAAGAGCTTAACCCTTAAGCCCATAAGTCAATTTTCCAGATCCAAGTCCAAAATGATGTATTTGACCATAAAGTTTCCAACTTTATGGTCTTGCATGGCCATTAAGTGCCCAACACCAAAGATCCTAACCTATTAATGCATTAAGACCCTGCACGGGAAGAAACTAGTGTCCAAGATTACATTTTTATGACTAAAGAGGCTCTAAAACCACTGAAAGGACAAATCGAATGGATTGTAGTAACCCCTACTCATAATACCAAGATTATGGGACCAAAACAACATAAAATCAAGCCCAAACCAAGATCTAAGTATAACTTCACCAAGTTTAGAAATTTATACCTCCAAGTGGTGCCAAAATGATGGTGTGATTCTGAATCTAAAGTGCTTCACTCCTCCAAGATGGTTTCTACTTTCTTCCGTCTTCTTCAAAGGCACAAACAAACACACTCAAGCTTAAAAATGCTCACAAGGTAGATTAGGTTTTGCAAAAACGTTTTGAGAGTATGGAGGTTGATGAAAGGAACTAGGTTTGATAGTTAATAAAGAACAAATATGGTCCAAACGCTAAATATTAGGGTTTGGGACTTCATCCCGTATGCCCAGCGCACGTTGCTGCGCCCCATAGTTCCAAAAATGGCAATATTAACCCCTTCCCAGCCACAAATCTTACATTTTAAGAACCAAAATGTAATAAATCTCAATATAAGGGTCAAAAGCGAAAGTGCCTCAAAACCATATGTTACAATTCTCCCCCACTTAACCTAGAATTTGTACTTGAAGTTTGCTGCAATAAATAACTCTTGGTAGTGCTCCCACATCTCATCCTCGGGTTCCTAGGTCCACTCGGAGCCTCTCCAATGTTGACACTGAAACTTTACCAAAGGTATCTCCTTGTTGCACATGACCTTCATCTTTTTCTCCAATTTAGCCATTGACCTCTCAATATAATTTAGGTGCTCATCAACCTGAATATCATCTAAAGGAACCACTGTCTCTCTGTCCAACACAGACTTTCGAAACTGGGAGACATGGAAAGTGTTGTGGATCTGACTGAGCTCACTCAAAAAATCCAACTAGTAGGCTACCTTGCCTACCCTGGAAATCACACGGAACGATCCAATATACTGGGGATCCATTCCCCCTATTCCTGAAGCATATCACACCCTTATAGGGTGAGACCTTCAGTGGCACCAAATCACCAACCATACAGACGCTCATAAGGCGGTTCACTAAGGCAAACATTCGTCAAGCGGTCTTCGATGCACAACCAATACATCAACCATCAACTTTTCTGACCATGTGATCCAACCAGCTAGTCCCTGAGTCTCCTGACTCCCAAAAATGCACTAAGATCCAACAAATTACAAGCATAAATAAACAGACTTGATCACTGGGCCCACATTCTATGTCTGGCATGCTCCCGTTATTACGCCGATCTTGTTAACATTCTATCATTCGTATGGAAACTCACGACCAATAGCACGGGGGCCTAAAGATATTGAACCTCGTTCCATCGCCTTGCAGGCACCCAATCAACGTCCCTCTCAGTGCCAACCAAGCACAACAATGCCATACTCTTTTACCATGCACAATTCCTTTCACAGTATAAGCTGCTACCAATGTAAAATCCGATGAAAACATGGCCGCAAACGAACCGAGAATGGAATAATCGGTCGCACTCTTGTTCCAATTCAGAGTCTATAACCCAAAATAAGAACCATGCATATAGTTCAAACCAAGTGCTCCATTGATATCTTACCCATCCCACACACACCCCTCACGACAATATCTAATGAACTTACCATAATACACACCCTTAGGGAACCCATAACCTTACCCAAATGTGGTGAAGTACCTGAGTTCTAACAAAATGATGATCCTCAATCATTAACATAAAACATCCTTATAAATGATAGAAACAAGATCAAATACCTTGATTGAGACTAAATGGATCCCATCAATACGTAACTAGCTCGATAAAACTTTTAAGGTTATCCAGAAATACTGCTAAGAGTCTAGTCGGATCCACCCAAATACCAACCCTACCAGCACGACATGACAAAAATTAGAATCCACAAAGATTTAATGTTTCTTCTGGAAAACTGAGAAGCATTGTCCCAAATTCTAGACTCCCAATAACCAAGGACATCTTCCAAACTCGAGGCGAACTTGATGATAGGTTGATGAATCTGTTGAAATTTAATTGATGCATCTCAAAAGTTCCGAAGAATCTTAGCTTTGATGATGTATGAAATTACCAATTGTCGAGAATACATTGACACATAATCTAGTGAACCAAACCCACGCGGAGCTGAACATACCCATCTTTGAAACTGATTTATCGATTGACAACTGCCCAATCTAGACTGTAAATAGTAGTCCATACAACGAGCTAATAAATCCTTCAATAACCGACACTCAACATGAGCGATCCTAGCGCCTCCTCATCTATTCATTGGCATCCTAAATGGAGCCAATGGCTAAAATGAGCTCCCTAGCTAATTACTTCCTATTGAGAGACAAATCATATATTTACTAAACACATTCATCCAATAGCCACTTGCTCTACAACCTTGACTTGACCAAATCTTGAACCGAAATGCAGTCTTCTACATGTCATCCTCTGTAACCGTCACCTGGTGATATCCCGACCTCATATCGATCTTGAAGAACCAAGATTCTCCTTGCAGATGATCAAAGAGGTTATCAATCCCTAGAAGGGGATAGCAGTCCTTCACCTTCAACTCGTTCAACTCCCGGTAATCAAGGCACATCCGGTGTGAACCATCATTCCTCTTGACGAATAATAGCAGTGATCCTCATAGAAAATTGCTTGGTGGGATAAACTGCTTGCCTAACAGATCCTAAAGTTGAGAGGACAACTCCTACGTATTAGGTGGTGCCAAACGGCATGGTGCCTTTGCAATCGGAGTCGTACCTAGCACTAGGTCAATCCTGAACTCAACCTGCCTATTAGGAGGCACGCCGGGTAACTCCTCCAGAAATGCATCCACAATTGGCCCATCTGAAACCGATGTCTGCTCCCCAACCCGTGTATCAACCACATAGACAAGATAACCCATAAAACCATGTTGAATGCACTATCGAGCCCTGGCTGTCGAACAAAACCCTGAGCCAACCCTGGTACCCTTTTCATAGATAACCAGTTCTCCCCCACTTAGGGTTTTAACTACTACTTGCTATCATGGCACCAAACCTGCTTAGCTAATCCATCCCCACTATCACAAATACATCCCTCATTGGAATAGGGATCAGATCAATTGGATAAGGCACCCCAAAGATCTCCAATACGCAACCCTGATACACTTTGGATGTAGAAACCCCATGTTCGTTGGCGATAGAAATCCGCGACGGATCTTCCAACTCTTTGTATACAAAATGGAATATAACAATTCCTGAATAATAATTAGAAATCACAAGGAAAATCCCAAACCTTATATGAGTATGTAAGAAACCTTTCCATCATTACCGTTTCCAACCCTTCAGGAATGGTCCTCATACCTTATGATTCACAAAGCACCCATACATCCGAATCCCTGACCCATTACGGCCTAAAGATGCTAGCATAAAAGTTCTAACAAGCTACTACACGAATAACTATCTATTCGAAATTGAACGGATGATCAAAATTTCATACCTGTGCCTTCTTGCGTTTCAACCTTGACCTCCTGTCGGATGGTGGACATTTGGGTTTGCACTCCCTCCGCTACCCATGTAGGAAAGTCATGTTTGAGATGACCCAGATGGTGTTAGTGGAAACACATTCGATCCTTCTTTCAGTCGCGAAAGACATGCCCTCTCTCTCCATACATATAACATTTGAGCATGAGACAAGCAAACCCGTGGGTTCCCCCACACTTCTCGCAGATATCATAGCTCCCTTGACTTCCATTGCCCATGTTAGCAACCTCGAACTCTTCATCCATTGCTGAAAGAGCCTTCCTTCTCTTTCCGAGTCGTGCCCATACATCAAGATCTCCCCCAGTAGTCATCTCAGTGGTCCCCCCCACAGGCTGCAAGGCTGCAGTTCGCTCCTTGAGCTTGGCAATTAGCCTGCTAGTGACCTGATCGACGATACCCAATAATTCTTTATGCAATATCTGTGAAACCTCAACGGTAATCATCTCCCACATTTGATCGAAAGTCCACCTTGACATATCCTAGCCATCAGCTCCAGATCCCCTCGTGAACTCCATACTGAAAATGAACCAAAAGCATCAGAAATGCGACAATATATCTTGCTACAACCACACAACGAGACTACCCCTTGGGGTTGTGACTTCGTTGTTATGTGTACGCAAGGTTGTAGAACTTGTTACTCGGTACCTGTTCGGCCGACTACCGAGTAGCGAGTACTCGGGAGTACTCGGGGAGTACTCAAATTTGGAAATTTGTGTAGAAATTTTTTTAAGGAAATTATATATGTCAAAATCATAAGATAAATTCATAAGTTGATTGAAATATATAACAAAATTGGATATATGTGAATACACAAAAAATGAAAAACACATAACGGTCTCACTTTGTGAATAATTACTGAAAATTTAAGATATATATGTAGTAATAATCACATGTGTGTGTTAAATAATAAATCATTAAGTATATTATACATATTAATCACTGAGTTGACTGAATTTCACAACATTACTCAGTTCGTAAGGGGCCGATCGGGGAGTACTCGAGATTATGTAACTCGCCTCGGCAAGGGGGGAGTAGCAAGTACTTGAAGGAGTAATCGGCCAACTCGGCGAGTTTTACAACACTGTGCGCACGGGTCATGTGCTTTCAGCAGTACGGGCTCATACTACCTTCCACACCTACTCGTATTTTTCTCAAGGATCATCACGACCACCTAAAACTAATACAACAACGGAGATATGCATACATCCTATCTTACTCTCTCGAGAGTGGCTAAAACATTCCTCCTCACGCAGACCGCTCACAGACATACTCATTCATAATGATACTCCCAACACTTGATAAATAGCACATAATGAGTACTATGTACTCCCTATCCTATCCTAGGATCCATACATCACCTTGCCATCAACTGTCAAACGACCCCCATCGGTGCCAGTTAACTACTACATGAATACAATCACATGCAACATAACTTAAATAATCTTAAAATAAAAGATTCAGCCCTACAACGGTTGTACTCAAGTAAGAGCTGCACGGTAGGATCAAATCCTTTACCCTAAAATTGTTTAACCCATGCAACATGTGACTTAACGTATTCAATTAGTAGTTAGTTCACACCCGAAAGAGTTATACAACAATCAACAAGAAAACTCTATAGGAAATAAGGCATCTTGTAATTAGGCAATTTTATCATGCAATTCCTGAAGATCCCTAGCCTATCACTAGCATGCTATTCTAACATATCATAATATTAAATAATAGTGTGGTAATTTGGGGTCTACTTACTGGCTTCGGTTGATCGTACACATCATATCCTTTCTTGGTTACTTTTGAAAACAATTTTGGAAGCAACTTTTGAAAACCATTTGGAATTTGTTTTGGAAATTATTTTGAAAACTTTTACATATCCTTAGTTTGAGTTTGGATTCGCACGAATGCTCATTTAATTCTCTCAAACTAGGGCTCTGATACCAATTTGTAACGTCTAAAAAATCACAGCCAATTTAAACTTTTCAAATCAACCATTTACTAATAAAAGTGTATACAAAACCATTATTTTCAAAACATTGTTCAAAACATAGTTTCTCAAGATCAATAACATAAAATCAGGATGTGTATGGTAATGTCTTTGCCTTCCCACGATCCTCGGAGGTACCGAAAACCATAACCAAAAACTGTAAACCAACACTTAGTGAGTTTCCTCCAAAGTACCAATACATAAAACACATATCATATACAAGCAAGCATGTTGGGTCCAATCAGTCATCGGACTGTAATACCCCCGGGTCCATATCCATCGGTCTGGATTACCCCTGGCCCAATTAGTCATCGGACCAGAATGCCAATATAGTACAGGTCCACTTAGTCATCGGACTGGAATACCAATATATAGGGGCCTACTCAGTCATCATACTAGAATACCCTCTAGTACACTCATCCATCGGGCTAGAATCCCACACCATATGTCGACATATAACAGATAACAAACAAAATCAATAGACAGATAATCTTGCAACCAAAAATCACAGGTAGTCCTATAGATCTACCGGTTTAAGCATATCAACAACTATCATATAATCATACAGGTCTTTCCTTACTCAGCATATCATAAACTAATGTATAACAGAATATCAATCAAATGGGCCGCCATTGGTGCCTTCGGCCCGCAAGTATAGTGAGGAAGACTCACCTCATAGTCTGAACAGTAGCTGATGAGGTCCCAACTTCGAATCTCAAATTTAACCCTCACATATTCATCCAAATGGACAATTCTCAAACACAATCCAAAATACCCCTAGTTCAAACTTGGTCAACAGCAGGTAAAAGTCAACATTCCCAAAAAGTCAAGTGAGTTAACCCAGCTGAGTACGCCCAACATACTCAGTTGTACACCCAACATACACGATGATTGACCAGACACGAAGCTGGTAACCACATACGCGCATCATATTCCATGTACGCCCAACGTACGTAGTTGGCTACCAACCCAACTCATTAAGAGCTTAACCCTTAATCCCTTAACTCCATTTTCTAGATCCAAGTCCAAAACGATGTCTTTGACCATAAAGTTTCCAACTTTATGGT